>NC_051156.1:53945708-54019657 GCF_013339745.2 Dermacentor silvarum | reverse complement strand
CCATTTTCCACCCTCTGCCACAACAGAATTGCACACCGACACGAGTGGAATCGGCCTCGGCGCCGTCCTCGTGCAGCACTTTGGTGACGCCGAGCATGCCATTGCATACGCCAGCCGTTCCTTGAGCAAGGCCGAAGAAAATTACACCGTCACTGAGCAAGAGTGTCTCGCCGTCGTCTTTGCAGTCCAGAAGTTCCGGCCATATCTCTACGGCGCCGCTTCACGATCGTTACTGACCACCATTCACTATGTTGGTTAGTTGGTCTCCGTGACCCGTCTGGCCGCCTTGCTCGATGGGCGCTACGTTTACAGGAATTTGACTTTGCAGTCCGTTATAAGAGTGGCCGACAATATACGGACGCCGATCGTCTTTCGAGGCTCCCTCTACAAACAAGTGAATGTGACGCCGACAATTTCGATGAGTTTCTGACCGCCATCGACGACATTCTTTTCCCCGACCTGGCCACCTTCCGGCAAGAGCAGCGTGACGACCGCAGCCTAGATGCCGTCTTCGCCTCAGCTGCTCAGCCAACAGGTCACAATGGCTTTGTCATCCAAGATGGCCTGCTCTACAAGAAGAATTTTGCGGCTGATGGTGCCCGTCTCCTCTTAGTGGTGCCTAAAAAATTGAGAACCCACGCGCTCCGTGTTATGCACGACGACTCGACCGCAGGGCACCTGGGTTTCACAAGAACATGCCACCGCATTCAGGGCTGATTCTACTGGACCAGTATGCGACGAGATATAGAAAAGTATGTGGCCAGTTGTAACAAGTGCCAGCAATTCAAGCGCCCCAATACTGCGCCGGTCGGACTCCTTCACCCTGTGGTGCCACCATCATCTCCTTTCGAAATGTTTGGAGTGGATCTTCTCGGCCCATTCCCGCGCTCAACAAAAGACAACCGTTGGATTATACTCTGCGTTGACCATCTGACGCGTTATGCTGAAACCACAGCGATGCCAAGGGCCACGGCTCTTGATGTTTCAAGCTTCCTCCTGTCCTCTGTTATACTCCGTCATTGACGACCTCGTGTTATTGTGAGCGATCGCGGTCGGCAGTTCGTGGCCGACGTAGTCGAAGAGCTGTTGCGTCTCTGTGCTTGCCAGTTTCGCCACGCGACCCCGTATCACCCACAGACAAATGGTCTCGTCGAGACAACTAACAGAACTTTGACCAACATGCTTTCGATGTACGTGGATTCTGGGCACAAAAAATGGGATGACATCTTGCCTTTTATGACATACGCCTACAACACCGCAAAGCATGAAACTACAGGCTACAGCCCTTTCTATCTTCTTTATGTTCGATCACCCCGCAGCTTCCTTGACACCATTCTACCTTTTACTCCTCATACGGACTCTTCTATTGCCCAGACTCTCTGCCGCACTGAGGAAGCACGCCGCATAGCTCAGCTCCGTACGTTGGCGTCCCAAGACCACTCCAAGATCCGCTACGATTCACGACATAAGAATGTGTCATACGACAAAGGGGACATTGTATGGCTTTGGACACCACTTCGCAAGCGCGGCCTGTGCCAGAAGTTTCTGGCCCGTTACACCGGGCCTTTCGTCATCACCGATCGTCTAAGTGATGTGACCTACTCGATTGCTCGTCTCGTGTACAATGGCTACCGGTCTAAGAAGACGCAGCTTGTTCACGTCGCTCGCCTGAAACGCTGTCATCCACGTGACTCCGAGTGGACGTAACAGTTACTCGCCCAGCGGGCTTCGTCTGAGAAGGGAGGAGTGTTACGCTAAAGCTACGAAAAGGACGGAAGAAGAGGAGAACGAAGTGCACTTGTCTTGGTAGCGGCTCGGTGTCGGCGCGGCCCCTTTTCATCAATTCATCTGTTAAATAAACACACCCCATCGTAACAATATGATGTTGACAAGTGCTTGATATATTTGTTCGCAATGTTCACTCCAAACAAACGGTGTACCTTTCTGTGTAAGAGATGTCAAGCGCTTCGTCATGGTGGCGTAGTGTGGTATGAAGCCTCGAAAGTGTCCAGACACACCCAGAAAAACTTGCAATGAATGCAAATCGTACGGCCGAGGCAATGTCTTTATCCTCTCGACAGACTCTGCTTTGGTGCTTTTCGTTTGGCCGTCAAACACTCTGCCTAGAAATACCACAGACCGCTTGAAGAACTCGCTTTTTCTGACATTGATCTTCAACTTGGCTTTACTCAGTGCTTCCTTTCTGTGATAAATGCTTTGCGTGCTGGTCCTCTATTTTAGAGTACACAATTATGTCGGCCACCTAGACGTTGCAAAATTGTTCAGCACAAGCAGATAGAACATTGTTCATCATTTTTTGAAACCAGGCGCCCGAGTTCTTCCAGCCAAATGGGAGCCTGGTGTATTCGTACACATCGAAAGTTGTCACAAAAGCTGTAAACTTCTTGTATTCCTCTTGTAGAGGAACTTGTTAATAACCTTTGCAGAGATCGATTCGCGAAAACCACTCACATCCTCCAGTTTCATTAATTATGCCATCCATCCGTGACATAGGAAATGGAAACAAGTCTGTCTGTCGGTTTATCAATCGGTAGTCCGTGCACAACCGGAAAGTACCGTCCTCCTTAGGCACGATTGTTATAGGTGATGCAAACGGCGATGTCGATGGCCTGATGATGTTAGCATCTAGCATTTGTTGCAGTTCGTTTTTGAGCCATAATTTCTTCTCGTGAGATAGCGGATAGGGCTTCTTGCAGACTACATTTGTGTCTCGCAGCTTGAATGAAACTTCCAGGAAGAGTCGGGAGGGTAAGCTGCCAACGCAGATGAGCTCAGGATGCGTTGTCAGTATCTCGTCTGCGTTTCTCACCGTCCTAACCTGCGTTTCTTGTGCTAAGCGATAATTAATTCATCTTTCCAAGATATGTTTAACTTGAGGCACCTCATGTCCGGCCTTGACAGTATGAAAGAAAAATTCACGTCATTCATTGCAAGTGCCTTAACCTCGATGGTCCGATTCTGGTATTTAACAATCACTGTTGTCCAGTGACGCAGAAGTCTTCTGCTGCCGTCGTACTTTGCACCTCAACTGCTTTATCATGTCGTATTTCTTTTTGTCTGCCAAGATCTCATTTATAAGACTCACAGATGCTCCTGTGTCCAATAGCACATGCGTGCCTCTGCCATTAATTTTCCTTTCGGCATGAAGAATGTTAGTCTTCAAAAAATACACAACAGCTCTGTCGTTGTATGACACAGATGCATTGTCCTTACTCTTTACCTACCTTTCCATCCCTTCACCCCCAAGTGATCTCTCTTTCGCTTCTACGTTCATCTGCTCTCGGGTTACTCTGCTGTTGGCGTCCACTTGACCGACATTTTCGGCTTTCTTCCGCGTAGTTAGATGTCGGTCGGCATGCGCAAGGGAGTGTACGATGACGTTGTTCAGGGTGAGCAAGAGATCCTCGACGGTCTTAGGAGATTTGGCCAGCAGCTGTCTCTGACAGTCTTTGCTCATGCCTAGCATAATCAGTGGCACAATTGATGTATCAGAAGGTTTGCGTCAGCGAGCAGGAGTAGCCTTCGCTTTTCATAAAAGTATTCTTGAAGGCTTCCGACTTTGTGTTTAAACAAAGTCGGAAGCATGCCAAAGAACAATGCCAAAGTCATGGCTTTGTTCCACCGTTCTAACCGGTTCATTTCAAACGATGTCAGGAAGCTTAGTTTCCATTGACTACACGTGTCACTAAGGTGGTCTAAGATTCTGATGTCGAACCACTTTTTCGCAATTCCCGACAAAAATGGCCTGAGGTATTTTTATCTTGTCATCATCTGAATCGCATCGATTTTGTTGGCAGGCGTATTCATAAAAGCCAATCCACGTAGTGGCAGCCGTTGATACACCATCAAAATGGTCTGGCTTTATGGCATCACCTTTTGGAACGGCTCTGTGTAATGCCACCTGGCTCAATATGTTCAAGAGCTGTGACTGTTGCTCAACCTGCTTTGACGGCATCTGCAGTCAGTTAATCATAATAGATATGGTATTCTGTCCAGAAGGTGACTCATTGGACGGTGTCTGACAGTAGTTCTCGTCATGGTGCATAAAAGTGCGAAATTCAGCCGTACCTCTGTCTGTCAAGGGACACTCGCGTGAACTTGCCTTGCTGGTGACGCCGATGAGCGGCTCTATCGATGTAGAAGACCTGCCCGAGTCAGCGTCGCTCTTGTCACTTGGACGGTAGCTACCCGGCGTGTCCATCTTCCGGTTCGGCGAATCTTCTCAACGCGCACTAGTTTTAATCCTGTCGGCTGCGCCAAAATGTAAAGAACTCAACGGGGACGGATAAAGCCGTTCCTCCATTTTATTGAACTTCTTCTTTTCTTTTACGCCTCCGGTACTCGCGCCACTTCGACTTCGTCATGACGGCACTCCATAACCGTGTCTCTCGAAGGTGTTTTGAATCTAATTTTCCGCCGCCGGATTTCCCTCCGGCCCCATGTGACACGGGGTCCATATTATCCGGGGCTGAATTGGGGGGGGGGGGGGGGTAAATAAAACATGGGTGTAGCCCTGATGGCATTAACCACGCTTTTCTTGGTAGATATTGTGCTTGGACTAGCCGGTATTTGACTGCAATTTTTCAAAAGTCGTTATCTACCTCGACAGTTTCTTTGGTTTGGAAATTGGCAAAAATTATTCCCATTCCCAAATTATTCCGGCAACAAACAGTCACCAATAAACTATCGTCCGATCTCATTAATGTTTCCATCATGTAAACTTCTTTACCATATAATGTTTAAGCATATTATGGAGTTTCCCTAAAATAATAAAATTTTGAGTGATGCACAGCATGGTTTTCGTCACGGATTTAGTACAATAACTTAGCTCCTTGAATTGTCGCATGAGATTTCACATGCTCTGGACACTGGAAATCAAATTATTGTCATTTTCATATATTTTTTCAAGGCATTCAACTCTGTTGCACACTCAAACCTTCTCCATAAACTTGGCGCTATACTTAATAACTCACCCTTAGTTGACTGGATCGCTAGCTTTTTACATAACCGTTCCCAGTATGTCTTCGTTTAATTCTTCAAACTCGCCTATAGTAGATGTGTCGTCCGGAGTTCCGCAGGGTTCAGTCCTGGGGCCTCTTTTGTTCTAATTGTATATAAATGATTTGCCAAATTGCGCGCCCACAAAAATCCGCCTTTATGCTGATGACTGCGTGCTGTATAACGTAATTAACACGAATGTTGATCTCATTTCACCTAACGATTCTTTTGCCCAATTTTGCAGGTGGTGCGACAAATGGCAAATGAATGTAAACTTTTTAAAAACAGTCACTTTATCTTTCAATAAGCGCACTACTATTTCTTTGTTTAAGTATTTGTTTAATGGCTATTGCCTTGCACGGGTGTCCGAATCTTCACAGCTAACATGTCGTGGTCAAGGCATATTGAATACACATGCAATAAAGCATTAAAGAAAATAGGCTATTTAAATCGCACATTGCGAAAAGCTCCACGTGAAACAAAACTGCTAACATATAAATCGCTCATCCGACCCATTCTCGAATATGACTGCCCCATCTGGAACCCTTATAAGGTATCCGACATTAACACTCTCGAATCAGTTCAAAAGAAAGCAATCCGTTTCATGTACCGTCGTTATGACTGGAACTTCTCACTCTCATCTCACCTTGTTGCACTAGGTCTGCAACCTCTGTCTGAGCGGCGCGATCGTGAATGCCTTAAATTGTTGCATAATCTCATTAACACCCCACGTTACTCATTAACGAACAACTATCTGTCTGCTGCTAATATGAAACCAACTAGAATTAGCCACGAACTTAACCTTCCAGCATTTCAAGCGCGTACTAACTTAGTTAGTACAGCTTCTTTCCTCGTACAATTGAAAAATGGAACTTACTACCAGGTGAAACTAGGTTGTTGCCTTTAGAGGAATTTTTGTATCAGTTAAATTGATTCATGCTATGTTTATTATTACTTCTTGTATCTTTGATTTTGAAACAATCCTGATTTTCAAGGTGCTGAAGTTGAGTTGTGCAGAAAAATCTTTTGATGTTGTATCCACCCACTCCTGCGATAGCCCAATTGGGCTGCAGTATGTATAAATAAATAAATAAATAAAATAAATTATTCTCCACACAAAAAAAGCGAAGCTCATTTGCTGCGCGCCTCTGCTTATCAGGGTAAGACCATGGTCAAACCACTTTGCTCACTGTGCGAGCAAGTCTGTGAAGGATGTTCAAACGGCCACGCAGGTCAAACCACTGTTGGTCATATTGAGTATAACTCTATGATAATGTGCTCCACTGAAGCGTCGTAATTAGCATAGTAGCTACAATGCGGGGATGTTCGTCTTTCGATGCGACTCAAGAAGTGAGGGGTGTAGGCTTCGTCTAAGCGTAGACGACGGAGGAGCGTGTCAAACGTGCGGCGAAATCTTTTGGTTCGGTGAAAACTGCAGGACGGCATAAATTTTGTAAAGGGGTGGAGACTTTGCACGTTCGTCGAACCCCATGTCTTTGCAAAGTATGTGCCACAGAGTGCACAGAACGTTCTTGGCGCCTGATACTGAAAATGTGACGCGTATCACGGTATACCCGGAGCGTGCAGTTCAATAGATTATCTGTCTGCCAATTCGTTTTTTAAGATGGTATTGTGGCTCGGCAGCCACTGAAAGCAGACCTCATTGGCAGCCAGAGAAGCGATTGTCAATGTTTTAACAGCGAAGCTATTTAAGCCAGCCGTGAAAAGTGCGCGTTTCACGAAACTATCATCATCAGCATTGGCTCGAGCGTCGTCGTCTTCCGCAGCTGGTGCGTTGGCGCCCCTCGGTTAGCGCTCGTACTCGTGCTCGGCACGCGCTCGTGCCACTGCTCCCGCGTTCGTCGTCTTCTTCCACACAGAATGATTAGCGGCGTGCAATTCCAGCCTGCAATTTCACTTCTCTTCTGTTGTCGTAATGGGGAGGCAAAGCTTGCACTTGGCCGCGCAAAGCTCGAGACGGAAGCTGGCCGATCGATTGCGTCTCCTGGTAGTAGCTAGGTTGAACTTGGTTGTATCTAGGTTGAACTTGTTAGCAGCTAGGTTCGGCCTTGGCTTTGCCTGAGTTGAGCTTGGTTGTGCCAGGTATCTCTTAGGTTATGACGCAATCGATCGGCCAGCGTCGCTGTGTCTCGAGCTTTGCGCGGCTTAGTGCAAGCTTTGCCGTTTTTTTTTTTTCATTTCGTATATCAGGGAATCATCTGCATAAAAATAAAATTCCTTTTCCCCTTCTAAGGCTCATTTAGAGTCAGAATGTGTCATCCAGTGCCGACTGCGGTCACATTCCATAATACATCTTGCAGCTTGTAATATTCCATAAATCTTTGCTATCGCAGACAATGTCTTAGGGAACAGTCGGTAACTTCTGTTTACTTGAAAAGCAAAAATATGGAAAAGTTGCGCTCGAGCTGTCATTTCGTGTAGATGCGTCTGTGAATACGAACGTGTATTCCTTTTAAACCGGTGCAGGTGCTGAGGAGTGAGAAGCTTTGCTTCTTAGTCTATTGCCGATTTCTTTTCAATTCTTGGAATGTTCAACGTCATAGAAGTCGAGGTGAGCTGCCAAGAAAGATGGGGAATATCTGGCAGCAGAAAATGTCGTTCCAATGATTGTAACTGTTCATGAGCTCGTAAAGCACACCAATTTGTCAACTGCTTTGAACAAGTTTGTCACTGAGTGGGTGACCGTGATTCCGCGTCCATAAGCGAATGAAGTGCCGGAAGAGTTCTTGAATACGAAGAACTTGAATGGGAAGTTTTTGGGCTTGTGCGATCACAAGGCTGAACGTGGTAAGTCGGGGCATATATGGAGACTATGGGCTATGATGTTCATTTGCCTAGGTTCATTCTACTGGGACAAACCGTGTATGACTGGTAATGAATATGCGACGGCTTGCCGTACAAGAGCTATATGAAGCTTTAAGTGCTATTCATTTGCGCCACCCCATTTCGTGCCTGTAATAGGGATGGTCGATAAATTTTTTTATTCGATTAACGATTAATCATTCATCGTTTTAGCCTTCAATCGATTAATCGCTTTCGATGCATGGGTTTCATCGATTAATCCATTAACCTAAATTTTAGCCGGGCACTTTAAAAAGGTTGAAACACAGTCAGCTATTTTTCTAGGATCCTATTTTAATGTTTGAGAGGTGGAACCAAGTTAGAAATCAAGTGCCTAAAGGTTAAATCGTTAATTTGTCAAAGACTAAATAGAGTTGGCACTAGTGGCCTTTGAAAATATATATATTACATGTTATAAAAAGGAATTTAGAGCGCCATTAAACAAGATAAATGACACTAGTGAATCCCTGTGCAATGCAGTTAAACAAGAAATTAGAAAAATGGCAGAAGTGAAAGGTGAAGTCCAGCTAAAATATGCAAGGAATTGCAATATGCACAAGGGAAAACAAAGTTACTGGGATGAGGCGGTATTCAACACGTCTGACGCTGGATATCAGATGCCATACAATTCGTCGTGCAACTGGTGTTCAATTCCTGGGCGTCACCATAGACAGCAAGCTACTATGGCGACGCGTTGTTGAAAGTGCTGTGCGTTGCAAAGAGTCAACGCATTTCATCGCTTGGCAGGTGTACGTTGGGGAAACAATCCAATGCCCATGCTTACACTGAACGCTGCACTGATACCAAGCCGCATTCGCTATCAGCTGCCACTCATTACCATCACCGAGTCAATTCGAGCGCTTGGAGGCAGTATATAGAAAGGGACTTCGCTTGGCGATGGGAGTTCCTCGGGCAGCTTCAAACAAGAAGGTTACTAATGAAGCAGTCTCTCCCACTCCGCCTTTTGGTATCTCAGTTCACGCAGCTATCAAAGCTGGGCGAGTCCCCCGCAGGCATGACGCTTCTCCGGCGGCTAAGGGCAAGAACTCGCTCCCATTTCCATGCGGCGATGAACACCTTCCAATTTTTAGGATTGGAATGGCCTAAACTGAGTAGCCTCGACCCGTCATGGTCTTTTCGCACGTTACCTGCAGCCTCAATGTACCCCAGCTACGGGCGAAACGCACCATTCCAACTGCCGAAGCTAAGAGCACAGCGTATCAACGCCACCTACAAGCGTAAACAAACGGGTCGGTGTGTGCACAAACAGATAGCTGCGCAGCGGCATTCTGCATACTCTCCCTTGATGTATCATGGTGTGGTCACCTGAACTGCGTAGTTTCGTCTAGAACAGTACAAAGCGCTGCAATTACCGCGGCCTTGCGAAAACTACGGGCCTATTCTGCACGAGATATCGTGGTGCTGACGGACTCAAAGTCGGCATTACAACAATTACACCTTGGCCTACCTCGACAGAAGTTTACAAGGAAATCTCTAGCACTGATCAAATATCTAATGAGGAAGAAATTTAACGTAAAATTTCAATGGATCCCATCCCACGTAGGAATTGAAGGAAGCGAAATAGCCTAGCGCTGACATGTGTCCCAAAAGTGAGAGCGCCAAGAATTTTTCAGAAATCTGATGATGCAATCCGTAATCGCTTTAGGGCAATCTACAAAACTCCACATCAAACCTGTGTGATACATTCGAGGAAGCGACGCTGTTGTACCGCATCAGAATTGACACCGCGTACCCAGGCTTGGTCATTCAAGACTGGACGTTGTGCTTCCCCGCTCTATGCCTTCTGTGGTGATATCGGCGACATTGAACATTTCATTTGGCTATGCCCACAGTTCGACACAGAAAGAAACGCGATGGTCGACAGCCTGCAAAAGAGTTGTCTTTCACACAGGACCTTTGAAGACGTCGATTTCCCCGGAGGGCCCACGGCCATCAGGAACAAAGTGTAACGAGTGCTGATTGCCTTCCTGTGAGACACGGGGCTCATCGACACCTGGTGTCACACCCCTGATCTCAACTCATAGGAGGCTCGGGCGGAACAATTGCCGGCTATGTATGCCAGGCTAACCCCGCCAACTGCAACAACCCCCCCCCTCCCCCAATACCAAGGTTTAGGATCTTACGCCACGTGCTCTTTTCTACCGAGCGAAGGAATGTCAATTTATTTGACATAACGATGACGTTAAGGCCGATTCTAGCAAATCTGTAGCTTCCGAGTGTCTATGCTCGCATGCTGGTTGTGTGGTCATTCAAAGAAGGTGTACCGAGCGAAGGAATGTCAATTCCTTCGCTCGGTACACCTTCTTTGAATGACCACACAACCAGCATGCGAGCATAGACACTCGGAAGCTACAGATTTGCTAGAATCGGCATTAACGTCATCGTTATGTCAAATACTTGCTCTAAACCGGCGCGCATGCTGTGCCACGTCTTTAGTGGACTGGGAGTGACACGATGATCAACGATTGGGTTGCTATGGTATGCTTTGAATTGCGAGGGCATTTCAAGCCAGCGGCTTCGGGCGGCGTGGTGGTGTGTGCCGTGTGAGTGAACAGAGGGGAAGCATTCGGCTCGGCATCACTCGGGACTCGGAAGAACTGTCGACAGTCGCTCTACCACAGCCACACAGTCACTGTTGGTGCTCCGCGATTCTAGTACGATTTCAACATTTTCGCGCAACTCCTGCCAAGCTCTCGAAAACGATTAATCGAACATGTCTAATCGATTAAGTCGATTAAATGAAAGGTGGACATAGATGAAGATAAATCGTTTTGCGGGGTACTTTTAATCGATTGATTGACTGATCGTTCATCGATATTACCAACCCTAGCCTGTAATGCATCGCACTATATTTCTTGGTTATTACATTGTAATTATGCTGTCGTCAATCAGTCGTGATTACGCCGCCGTAGTTATGCCACGGTTGCCATTTCATCGTCGTCAATCAGTCGCTATCATGCATTCATTGTCATCGTCTCGTCGTGCTGTGGTTGCTATACTGACGTCATCATTTAAGAATTCTCATCCAATTTTTGTCATGCCGTCCCCTCGACGTCATTCCTTCCTCGTCTTTCCATCGTCGTCACTGCGTCGGCGTCATACAGGTGGCGTGACGCCGCCATGCTCATGGGCGACCTGATCAAGCGAAAGCCGGAAGGCACCGGAGTATGTCACGCATAGCCCAAACAACGGAAATGTCTGAATAATTACCACCACATATGTAAAATAAGTGCGCAAATACGGAGCGTTGCTACATTACTCGAATGTTAATGGCATTACCATCGACAGTCATCGTGAGACAAGTTTTTCAATAATTTTTTTTCCTCCACACGACAATATCAAAATAGACCGCGTGTATAGTACGGTTGCGAAGATATAAGCGATGATGGTAAAACATGTTTTTGCTACGTACGGTTTTAACGAGCAACCCCCCTCTGACCAATTTTAAAGACATCTTACGTCGATAAGACCGAAGTAAGAACTAGGCTTCCTTCATTTTTTTTAATTAAATGTCAAACATTGCTTTGCCTAGTCACAGCCAAGGTTAAACGCTAGGCCGCTCGAGGTCGCAGAATTTGTCGCAGAAGCGCGCGCTCTCTCGTGCGCCCGCTCTCTCGCCATTAGTGGCTCGGCGCCTGCTTGCTCCACTCGGCCGGGACGTGTGCGCGCGCCACAAATAGATGTGGCTCGGTTGTCCCAGGGGCGCTATGTTGCGTGTAGGCCTCCACTTGCAAATACAACAATGGGCCCTCGAAAGTATCAAACGGAAGAGGAGCGTAAGAGTGCACAGGATCGGCAGACACGAAGCCGCGAGGGCAACGAGGCAGAAGGCGAAGGAACGGACCGAGGAGGTACCCACGGCCGAGGAACAGCGCCCCGCCAGGCAGCTCGATCAAAAAAATTCAGAGTCTTTCCTCTACTTTGAAGATAGAATCCAGCGAAGCTGTCACTATGGTGGGTCTGCTGTAGCGAATATTGCTATAGTGAACTTATATATAATCATTATTGATTATATTGAGCGTCTTCGGCATGTTCGCGAAAGATCAAGGACACTGGAGCGTCTTGTTTTCGCCCGGCGAGATGGCCAAGTAATGCGTTTGCTACGCCAAGTCCCCCCCACCGTCATAGACAAACGTATGAGCCATAGCGTTCATAGCCACGGCACACTGCACGGCAGTGTCAGGATACTGTCACATCCTCTCCCGCTCCTGCTCTTGACGGCTCATACCCACATATCCAACGTGGGTATGAACCACACTTGATTTATTTATTAGCTTCCTTCCGGCTTTCATTCTCTTTTTATTTCCTTCATTCCTTCCGTCTTTCTTTCTTGTCCCTGGCTCATACCCGCACATCCAATGTGGGTATGCGCCACATGTGATTTTATTATCGTTAATCGTGTCGTAACTGACGAGCGTGTGATGTTATTGATGTCATGATCTATCAGTCATGTTAGACATCCGTTTTGACACCTGTGCTAAGGCACAACTGGCGGGAAACCGCCATGCACATGGAGCCGCAAATACTTATGATGACGCTTTTTGTCTGCACGCGGACACGATCCTGGGAGAACGAGCCCTTAACAGCTTCGCTGTAAAAGAGAAGGCCGAAGAAGAGCGACACGCCGAGGGGGCGGCCGCCGAGACCACGGTGTAAGAACCGGTGCTCCGATGACGCGGGGGCCGCTGGTGAGAAACGGGTCTCACTGATGTTGGTGTTTCACGTCTGCACCGCTGCACGACAGCACACATTAGGAGACTGAAAAAGCGGGAAATTCGAACGTGTAATTGTACCTGTACGCAAAGCGCGTCGAAAAAATTTAAACTATTTTTTACTGTGTCTGCCTTCCGCTATAATCATTAAAATCTCTGAGGTGCCGAAACAGATGATAATTACTCCAGCAGTGCACGACAGCAGACGGCGTGCGTCGATCCCTGGAAGCGGTCGCCGACAAGCGGCGCGGGCAGACGATAAACTTTTAGTTAAGCAATGTTCACTTAAAAATTGAGCAATCTATCATCATAGTTCTTGGTAAGCGCTTAAAAATACAGAGAAATAGTCTGAATCTCAAAAGAGGGAAGGGAAGTCTGCATCTTGAACTGCAATGTTGCCTGGTGGAGACGGATTGTAGGCAAGGAGTGATTCGCAGCAAACTGCAACAGCAGGTCTTCCATGTGCAAAGACGGAGTTTCTATGCTCAGCGAAAATACCAGCCTGCATGGTTCGTAGAGTGCTATGGAACGCGGAACGCGACCACTTTGCGACTTCTCGCAAAGTGCGAGAAGCACTTTGACCCGGCGTACGTCACAAGTTCATAGACAGCAGTGCATAATAAATTTGTTCTCCCCAGCACGTCCAGAGAGCAAATTTGATAAATCTGGCTACGCTCGTGTAAAACTAGGCTGCGAGGTAGGCCACATGGGTACTTACGTGCCTTCAGCACATCGATTGACATGTTTTTTTTTTGTTTTTTGTTTTTTTTACAAGTGGCATTTACCTCTAGTCTCTTTTGCGTCGTGAATGTTCAATAACTGTCAGAGCGGCACTGAGAAAAATATTATACGCTTTTGTTTCGAAAATGCAGAACTGAACTTCAGCAATTAAAAATCCCATTTTAAGATTTTGTAACGTAGACACAGTGGCTTAAGGTTTGTCGCTAAAAACAGTAGAAGGCACTGTAAAACAAAACACATGTTGGAAATCGCGCTCCCTGCACGGTGGCCAGGGAATGTCTGGCTCCCGGCACCCCAGCTGGATGGATGGATGGATGAGGCTGAACCCTTTAAATCGGGCGGTGTCACACGCCACCTAGTCGTGACTATTAACATATTTTGTACTTTGTGGTGGGTGAAATTTCACCCCTGCCTTGATTTTAGCCACCAATGATAACCTCCGTTTGGCTATTTCGACCCGCTTAAAGTTTATTTTGCCTCTACTGTACCTAAACCCCAATGCTTTAAAAAAATCTGCCCCGTTGCTTTTCAAGCAATTTGTTGCTTGAAAGTTCTGTATGATCGCAATGCTGATTCGTGCATCCCTGTTTTCCACAGACCCCTCTCTGCTTCTTTACCCTTTTTCTTAACCGTTGTTTCCTGGTTCGCACCCCTCCTGCAGTCCAAATATTTTACTGACAATTTTCTGGTCAGCTTCTTCCATTTTGTGTCAATATTCCTCATGTACAAATAACTGAAAACTCTGCTTGCCCACCGCTTTTGTGCCATTTCTCTCAATCGCTCCTCAAATTCTATCTTGCTGCTGGCTTCCCTGCCCTCAAATGACGTCCATCCCATGTCACCCTGTACCCCCTGATTTGGTGTATTTCCGTGCGCTCACAAAGCAAGCCGACCTAGCCATCGCTGCTTAACTTCCAACCTTGCTCGAACCTCTGGGCTCATGCACAGGCTTACTCAGCCTCCTAGTTGCGTGCGCCCCCTAGCGGCGGCCCAACATTAGTGAGGCGCGCCGCGCGCTTCCGTCGGAGCACCTGTTCTTCTTACCCCGTGGTCGAGACCACCTGGCGCCGATTCGAGGACCGGCACTCGCAGTGCCGCCTACGCGTACTTTGAAAAGCGAGACGAAGTTTTTGCGGCGTGTAACGTCTGCGATTGCCCCTGGTTCCTGTCGTACGTTGTCAGCGCGTCGTTGCCAGCGCATGTGTCGATCCTCGAGCAAGCGTTTCCCTGGGAGGACGCGAGCTCGTTTGGGCTTTGTGCCACATGCAGAGGTTCTCTGAATCGGAGCACGGTCTCGCGCCTCTCGGAGCTACAAATTCTCGCACCCCGAGAGGCCCTCGTACCTGCCGCCGCTTACCGAGATCACCGAGCGCCTGCTGTCGCCCTGGATACGAGTGAAACGTCTCATGCACGGTGGCCAGTTCATAATCGTCGGCAATATCGTCAACGTTCCGGTTGACGTGGCAGAGATCGTGTGCTCACTGCGCCGCAACGCTGTTGTACCAGAGGAGGTGGTGCCAATAACAGCAACGGCAGTAGATGAAAAAGAATAACGCGGAAGACAGTGAAGGTCACCTGAGGCTCAGCAGCGGGACCGCATCAATGCGAAAAACACAAAATAACATGTTGCTCAAGAACATATACACTTGCGTCATTGACTCGAAAGTGCTTCAAATTGTATTAGATGATTATCGAGGGCGGTTCCTGCCGTAGTATGTTTTACTGTACTCGCTAAAATGAAAGGGTGTTGGCCTAAATTAGGTCGGGAATTGCCAGGTAAGAGCGATTTTCTTCATTCATTCATTCAGTTTATTCACCAGATAGTACCTGGGCTAAAAGCTGTGTAGAAAGCTTGACAGAGGCCCAGGTAGCCGTTACAAGGCAGATACAACAAAGCGGCAAAAACAAGATACTTAGCAATAACGCATGAAGTGGACATGTAAGCGTACGTATATGTTGATAAACAAAGCCAGCAAATAAAAGTAGTATATGAAAGAGCGTGTCATCAATACGTAAGAAAACAGATAGTAATGTATTTCATAAAAAATTGATACAACAAAACATTTATTACAACACTTTTACAAAAAATACTCGCAACTGGGTTTTCGACATGTATTTCTTTTCTTTGTATTTGTTAAGCAGTAAAGGAGGATTGTATTGTAGCATTTGAAGTTTGTAATCTGTGTGAAAACGTGGCAGAAACCACGTGTCTGTGCGGCGTGTATTTAACACAGGCCTGTGTACATGTAAGCTCGCCCTTGTTTCTAAGTACTGCCTAAATATTTTATTTGAATGATAAAAAGACGGACTAGCACATGATAGTCATACATGTTTTTATGCGAATTATGTTGAAGATTTGAAAATGCATTAGACATACATTTGAAGAACAAATCGGTGCTCTGACTTTATCAAAGTGCTTTTTTTTCTACTTCAGTACGATCTGTTGTGTTTCTGTCTCCATCTTTCTGAAGAGTAGACAGGCGTGGTGCCCTTTCCGGTGACTGTTTGCCAACCTGCTCCTCACTTTCCCTTTCCTGTGTATGTTTTCAAATCAAATAATAATAATAATTGTACAGGTATGGTTTGGAACGTCAGTTAGTATAAGAATGAAATGCAAGTGGCCACCTTACAAGATAACTGAAAATGTTCTAAGGGCTTACTCAGCATACAAAGTCAACTGAACTTTCTGTAATCGACAATATAAAGCAAAAGTACATACTTAATGGAAATGTTTTCCGCAGCTCAACAGGATTTTCGCATTACGTGGTGCTACCCAAAAGTTCCGGGAATTCGAAAAGCATGGGCAAACTGAATGTGGTACACATTTGCGCCGCTAGATGTGGCTAGCAGTATGCTTTGCGGATCAGTGTTCTGAACGACTTGCATCTGAGAAGAAGTACTGTTTTGCGAAGTGTTGTTTTGCAACTCAATGTTTCGCTAATTTGGAGCATTTCTTAGCAACCAATATGGCAGACTTCAAGAAGCGAAGAATTTGCATCAATTTATTTTTAACTTGACGAAACTGCGGCAGAAACTCATCGTATGCTAGAGGACGCTTTTGGAGTTGCCGCCATGAGCCAAAGTAGGACGTTCTCATGGCATAAACGCTTCAACGAGGGTCGAATGTGTGTTGACGACGATGAACGCTCCGGACGCCCGTCGACGAGCACAACCCCCGGAAACGATAGCGAAAGTTCGTAAGTCTATCCTTGGAAATCACAGGCTAAATATAAAGAATGTCTGCGACATTGTACGGCACAGTTCAGTGAATTTTGTCGGGTGTTTTTAACATGAGGCGCATTTCTGCAAAATTTCTGCCAAGACCGCTCAGTGAGGAACAGAAACTGCGCCGTGTTTCTGTCTGTACGGAACTGAAGGGACAAGTCAGAGACAATCCCACATTCCCCTCCAGTGCAATAACCGTGGATGATACATGGGTTTATGGCTACTATCCTCAAACCAAACAGCAGTATTCGCAATAGAAGTTGTCAAAGTCCCAGCGGCCGCAAAAGGCACGTCAAGTTTGTGGGACTGTGAAGTCCGTGCTCTGTTTTTTTTTTTACCTTCATAGAATTGCCGACAAGGTATTCTAACCTCCTTGACAAACCGTGAATAGCGAGCTTTATTGTGATGTTTTGAGGTGCTTAAGAGAGAGCATTCGTCGCAAGCGTCCGGAGTAGTGGAAGAACAACAACTGGCTTCTTCATCACGACAACGCGCCCGCTCACACATCACTCGTTGTTCGACAGTTCCTGAATTCCGAACAAATCACAGTGCTTCCACACCTATACGCTATTCATCTGACCTTGTGACTTTTTCTTGTTCCCAAAGTTGAAGTTGAGGCTGAACGGACGTCGGTTTCACACTGTTGAAGAGCTCCAGTCGGAATCGCAGGCGGTCCTCAACACAGTGTCGCCTGGAGAGCTCCACGAACGCATGAAATCGCGGCAGAAACGCGGGAATCGGTGTATACATGCTCAAGTGGACTACTTTGAAGGAGGCAGTGCTGATTAGGCGTTATGGTCAACACTTTCTTTTTTACGACTGAATTCCAGGAAGTTTTGGGTAGCACCTCGAACACTCTTTCTCACATTACGCCACAATCAACGCAGCAAAACTAGCTCCAGCATGTTTAAAGCAATGTGACTCAATTTAAGACCGTCCAGTCCAAACAGACCCCATAGCGCAAAGGCTGATTGCAAGAAAACCCTCAAGTCGGAACAATAAAAGCCGTTGAAGCTCAACACCAGCGCTTCACAGGCTTGGTTGAGTGCGTGAATACGTGCTTGGCGCATTAAAGGGACACTAAAGGCAAATACTAAGTCAGGCTAAAGTGATGTATTAGTGCTCGAGTATCTCTATGGTGTCAATATTATCGCGATCAGAGCCTTAGTAATCGAGAAACTGAGGTAAATCCAGGACACGATTAGAGACTCCCCCGGGACGTTCAAGTACTCGCCCGATGACGAAGGCACTCCTCATTTAAATTCTGTCCCTAGTACTAAACCACTCGTTATAAAAACATAATTGTATTGTGTTATAAGAAAATACTACTTCAACAGTTCTATTTCACTTTTACTAAAAAGAACTCACGGACATTACACCGCTGACAACGACGCGGGTGGTCAAAAGGTTTCGTACTCGCACGACTCTGCGCCGCCCACGCTTTCGCGTTTCAGTTGTTCTGTTATCGTATCGTGTAGTGTTGCGCTGGTTTTTCTGGCTCGCGAACCTCGCACTAACTGCAATTAGCGGAGAATTCCACTTCCATGTGACGTCGCCGAATGCCCGAGTGGTCTACGCCGCTTGTCTGAAGTCAGCTGCAGCGGCGCACAGTACCGCCTTCTGTCGGGCGCCGTTTCACTCACCAACGACAGCAAAGGCCGGTAATGGCGTATGCAACGTCACCACTCCTTGGTATGCGTGGTGGGAGATTTGAATTGCAATAAAGGTATTTGGACCCTTCAGATGCAATTTTCTCGTATACTAAGTTTTTTATTTGCACGAGACAAGCGTTTTGATGTTTATGGAAAGGTATTTAAACAGTCCACGTCGACTTAGTATTTGCCTTTAGTGTCCCTTTAACAAACTGGGTTTTCTCTCTGACAATGATGCACCACAACACAGCAAGAAGTTATTTTGCGATTTTGCAAGATAAGGCGCTGTTACAAATATACATTTACTTCGTCACCTCTCAAAATCTCTTGCCTTGGCAGCGCGTTCTCTGTACATGGTCGCAGCGGCTGAGTCGCGATGGGGACGGAACGGAAAAAGGACTTAGTTCTAGCTGCAGGCTAAGAAAAAGCAAGTTGCTAACAAGCGTTGAAAGAACAATCTTTGCTAGAAAGTTGTAGGACGTTGCTGGAAAGCGCAGAAAGATCAAAAGCAACTCAATACGGAAGAGCGAGATAGACACATACTTTATCTAGTGCTCAGCCTAATTTCGGTAGAGCTCAGAAGTCTGTTAAGGGAGAGCGGGGCTGGGGGACGGGGGTGTGCAGCCCATGGCCTGTGGCTCTCCGAAATGCTGCTTCGATGTATTGAACTCTAACCAAGTATTTCTGATCCCGAAGTTGGAATGCCGTGAACAACCTTTCCACATTGAGGAAAGAAGGATTAGGTGGTTAGGGTGAGGAGTGGAGGGTGGGCAAAGGTTCACTCCCGGCAGGCAGTGCCCTCCTCCTTCCTTACCTGCTACCAACTGCACCCGCACGCTTCGTATTCAGATGTCCACCACATTGACTACAGGAGATCGAATGCTCTGTGATGACGTTTCCAATAGATGACCTGCGGGTGTGGGAAGAATCATTGTGCGGGAAGAAAGTTTGCGCCTTGCTGACGCATGAGATGAAGGCGTATGTTTTTTTTTATAGGGCTGGATTGGTGAATGCAGGTCTAGTGCATAGCTTGAGTATGCCTAAGCATGCTGGAAGCTCGGAGTACTGTGTCACTGGCGACCGTAAATCTAAAGATGCGTGTAGGAGACCCGCGCATACATAGCCGGGCCGAGCACGTCTTCATGCGGAACAACTAGCTGTGCCGCCCGAGGAATGCCAAGTTTCGAGTCTTTCTGAGAAAATATGTGATGGTTAGCAACTCGGTGCCGAAGCTCTGTGTAAAACGGGAAAAAAAAGAACAAAGGTTCAAATGCCAGTAATGATGAAATGTTCAGCGCGCGGAATTTGTACTTTGCTGTATCTCGCAGGACGTGAGCAGCTCTTGCATTGTGACCAGCTACTTACGGTGGCAAGAAATCAATGGCCGTACGTGGAAAGTTCGAGAATCTCACCCTGAGGATCACCGGCCACCACGTGCGTACACAGAACTCACTATACTAAAGTCCCTGCTTTTATGACAAATGTATTTGCAATATTTGCCAGTGCGCATATTTACATAATGCATAAGTACGTTATCCTATTATTCCTATTATATTCTACCAGTCTTCCACAAGGTCTTACGGATTGTTTCTCACGTTGCCTTTGGTGGGGGAAAACTGAGCTTTAAGAAAAAGAAAATGAAAACTGAAGAAAGAGCTAAAAACACCCACACCATCAGCAGGTGACGTGCAACAATTAAAGTTGACCATTTAGGTCGGGGCCAACCTACATCCTAATTATCCACGGCGCAGGGCCACTTGTCTCCATGGAACTACGCTTACTTTCAGCATGTGTCAAGAACCGCGCATAATTCAGGCGCGTTACTGAGATATACAAGAGAATAGTGCAGTGGGAGCCACTCCCTTAATCAATTTATAATCAAGGCGCTAACCGTACAGTATAGGACATGATCCAATACCTACTTTCTCCAATACAAAGAATGCCCATCTCAATATTCATAAAGTAAGCGCTATTCGGTACGTTTGTTCTATACGGAAAGGAGTGATTATAATGTTTATCCTAAGGACAGGAAAGGACGCATCATCATTCATGTTACTGGCCAATAGCGCTAACCCCTTGCTTCAACAAGGTGTTTGCAGAAATGATAAAGCAGCGAGTACTTAACTTTCTTGAAATCAATATCCTACCTCAATCGTCGCAGTGTGGTTTTGGCGCAGGTATGTCAATGATAGAACTTTCAGTTTGAATTGGCGCACAATTGAGATGTTTTTGCAAACAAACGTCGCTACAAATATTCCAGCAATAATGAAGCTAAGAGAGGGAGAGACAAACTAGAAGCAAAAGGTAGGGAGGTTAACCAAGGACGTAACCGGTGGGCTTGGGGAGAGGGAAATGGGAAGAATATATAAGAAGGAGCGAGAAGAAAAATAATAAGAAGTCAGTCATTCACAGAGTCAGTCGCTGAGGAATGTCCACTGTCACTAGCGCTCATTCAGGTCCAGTCGCCTTCAAGAAGTGCAGAAGGGCTTTTGTGGCCTTTCGCATGTAAGTATGCATAGGTCATGGTCCCAGTATCTTGTCCTCCGCGAGCACTCTGTTATCTAATAGGCTGAGTTGAGCTTGTAGAGTACGTCGTTGACCGTCAAAGTAAGGGCTATATTGACACAGAAGGTGCTCCAGAGTTGCGCGCTAATGATATTCATTCGGTTTACCGGCACAAATATGCACGGTGTACTGGGTTGTGCGATCTTCATTGTCAACACCGTCCGACGGCAATTGTGTCACATGAAATGCTGTACTCTATGTTGAGAGCGTACCGATACTTTATTGAGCTTTGTATCCGCCAAATATTCAAGCTGCGTGTTCAACTTCGCGGTGAGCAACCATCCGTATTGGTCGATGAATATTGATTTAAAATTCAAAATGGTTTCTCAAAGCTTCCATTAATGAAAACGGACGCACACAGAAACAGACAAAGGAGAGGTCAAACCCAAGTGTTGTCCCCGTTATTGGTCCCTTGTACGTTGTAGTCGCATTCATATGGATTACAAACTAGCCCGTTATTAAACGTTCTCACAACTTTCTTCAAAGCTTCCTCAGAGCCCTCTCATTCACCGCTATTATTATTATTATTATTATTATTATTATTATTATTATTATTATTATTATTATTATTATTATTATTATTATTATTTGAAAACACATATACCTTTGACAGGAAAGGGAAAGCGAGGAGCAGGCTGGCAACTGCCACCGGAAGGGGCACAACGCCTGCCTACTCTTTAGAAAAAAGAGCTGCACTTTCCAGGAATCATGCAGTTAAGTTCCGAGCCCCTTCTCCGCGCAGGCTCGGAAAGCAGCTTCTCATAGACTACTGATGAAAGCCGACTTAAACAGAGAATAAATGCAACCGGTTTATTGCCATTACGCGCACTCGGCGCGTTCCTAATTCAGTCTCTCCAAACCACGCCTCTTAGTTGCCTGAATAAAAACTCTCCTTGCACGGGGTCTTTAGTAGTTCGTACACGGCTGCCCCAAGTGATTGTTCAGAAATGGCACAGGAATGTTTCCGCCCGTAGAGATGTAAATAAACACCATTGAAGACATCGGGTCATCAAACTCGGTGGAGTCGTAGTCCATGGCGTGTACTCTTACGACCTCAAGGCCGTAAACTAGGCTTCATATCTCAGCGTCTAAACAACACCATAGCCCGTGTCTACTGTTGTGGTGCGCACCTGCGGTGTGGCTGCGTAATGGTTGATGGTGGCGCTTTATTAGGGCCAGCGTAGTCTCAGTGAGCCGAAGGCGCGCTCCCTTCGCAGTGTGGTGTTCTTTACAGAAGCCAAACAATAGCAACGTTTGTGCTGCCATTTTCTTCTATCAGTCGTCGCCTCGTTTTGCATGTCACTTCCTACAGGACGATACTATAGATAGTCTCACGATAACGCATGCAATTCCCCACCTACAATCTGAACGCAAGACACTTAAAGTCGTGCAAATATCGACTGTTTGTAACTCACAACTTGGGGTTACGACAGAAACTGCTTATGGGTGTGTACAGGTGTCTTTTGCATTTTAATTAGGCCTTGTTGCAGGCTTATACACTACAGTGTGACAAAATGTTTTGAACATGGTGCACATCTCTTCTGGGCGCCCGAATGACGACAGGTGCACGCGTGGCAACGTGCTTGTTAGTTTCGTTAATAAGCGAATGCTTACAGCAGTTTATGCAGCTGATAGAAAGGCAAACCTTACTTCATATAGCTGTCTAATAATTTCCTATCGCAATGAATGTTTCGTCTTTCGGGCGAAACTGCGTGTGCGTGCGTGCGTGCGTGCGTGTGCGTGTGCGTGTGCGTGTGTGTGTGTGTGTGTGTGTGTGTTTGGTTTGTGTGTGTGTGTGTGTGTGTGTGTGTGTGTGCGTGTGTGTGTGTGTGTGTGTGTTTTCCTACATGCTAACTCGAGGTGCAAGGAGCACAGGTGAACACGCACTGTGAGTCAACAACGGTTGCCGTCGAAAAAACGCAAGGTCTTCTTGGGCGCATTAGCGTGGCATGCATCAGCCCTCAATTTTTAGACGGGAGCGCTTCTGGATCGGCCCACATTTCTTGTTCAGGAAAGCCACATTTCCTGTTCTATTTTTAGTAACGCACCGCTTGAACGAGCGTAGTTGAGCCTCACTTCGGCCTTTTTACGCTAATTTACCATTATTACTGCTCCGTACGTAGTTCTAAAGCTAACTTGCTTCGTCTTTTTTGCTACAAGCTCCATTTTACGCCTTTTTCTTGTTCTTCGTGCACTAGAAGGCCTCAAATTTCCTTGCTTTGGCGAAAGTGGCAAAAAAAGTTGCAGCTTAATAAACTGTTCCAGCGAAGCCCAAATTTATCTGAAATCTCCAAAGGAGACTTTGTCTTCAAGAACAAATAACGCAACAGCAATAGAGTTAAAACTAGAAATATCTCTAACACAGGGATCGTACCCTCTAAACTTGTCTATTTGCACTCCGAGTGCTCGAAATAATTCTAATACAATAGGTTTTCTACAACCAGCTTTGGTTTCCTTTCTACTGTGTCGTGACGCCCTGATGTAGAAGGTAGTCATGTGAGAGCGGAACGATGCGACGTTTTGACGCCAGCCGCGGCTTACGCGGTCGCCCGCTGTGCTGCTACATCGGCCCTGACAACTAGAAACAGCAGAGCTGGTAACAGAACAAGCCAGGGCGAACGTGAAAATGTCCGAGTGTTTTGTTCCCACGTGACTATAGCACTCCTCTAGAGGGACTGACAGTCGCCCTGAAGGTGTCATGACATTTTGGTGGAAATTAAAAGGTCATGATTTGTAGTGGAAAAACCGAACGTGCTGTTAAATAGGATTTACAAACTTTCAATAGGCACAAAAAGTCCATGAAAAGATACGTGTAGACGCTCTGTACTCAAATTTCGGTACAATAGCTTTGATGACCCGCCACGTCCCTTCAGGCGTAAGTCGGCTGGTGTTAGGTGCACAGTACGTATTGCTTATACGTATTACCTGCACGCAGGCAGACGATTCTTCAACGAGTATTCGTCGCCGTCCGGCGACACTTCGCACTCAGGGAGACCAACTTAGGAATCCATTTGTTTATTAGGACAAACTGGCATACATCGACTAGCGGCGACCAATTATGAGCTCGCTCGCTTCCCCTTCTCATATCTACACACACTTTTAAATACCTTTGCGAACTGGGGCGGTACCCTAATTTTATGTCTCCTCGCTCACATTCTACCAATCAGTTCTTTTCAAAGTAGGCGGTCCCCATCAACAATCCACACTGTGACCACCCCCTTTTTTTAGTCCGGTTTTTTTAACACAAAGACCAACATCACTTGGACGACCGCCACATGGCCCTCTTGCTCTTTGTTAACACGCCTCGTTGCAGTTGGCCCGGTGCAGTGGCATGCCCCGCGAACACATAAATCGCCCCGCGAGCCACTAACCCCGGACATGCTGCAGAATCGTACTCGCGCGCGACATTGCCACCAGGTCGCCCGTTATACATACGTATAATGTTTATCGCCCACACCGCAACGGGAAAGCTGCCACCCCCAGCAGTGCCTGTGTTTATGTTAGCACACAAGAACGCGCCTATATGCCGCTGAGCGACATGCGCGCGGTGAGGCGGCTGCTTGGCTTCTCGTTACATGTATGCTTGTCCGTAAAGTGTGCTTATTTTCTTGGGCACCGCAGTGGAAGTGCGCCGTCGTGTTCCCTGTCTCGAAAAGCGGCGCTGATTTAACAACATATACGATCGTTGGCTGCGAAGGAATAAACAACCTGCGCTAGTCCATGCATGTGCTCCCCTGGGTTCAAACATGATTGCGTTCAATGCATGCAACGTTGATTATGTTAGCCAACTTAACTCCCCTTTAAAAAAAAAAGATGACCGCCAAGTATCAGGAGGATGCTTTCGAATGGCAGGAGCACAACCACGAGGCTACGGCTTCGACAATAATAAAGAAAGGAAAAAGGGCAATTGCGATTATGTTTAGTGAATAATACGTTCTCAGCGCTGTAAATTTCAATTCCGAATTTTTAGCTTCAATTAGATTAGAATAAAACAGAAATACGGTTTGAGTTCACAACGCGCAGTTTGCTTTTTCTGAGGTTAAGATTAAGATTAGGCATGACACACCTGCTTAATATACCGAATGCCGGTCGACTGATAGTTGGCTATTAATCAGATCAGAATTTTGAGCTTAAGCACATGCCTAACGGCCAGCGCGGTATACGTGCAGATGCCCCCAATGTCGACCGTGGTGACGCTACCCGACGGGACGCCCAGGTTTGCCGGCATCTCAGGTTTCATGTTCGACCTGGTCGTCGAGGCCATGGGCTTCAAGTAAGACGACAGCCTCGCATCCTTCGACGGAATGATAAAAACTGCACTGTGCATGCGATAGACTTTAGGACCCCTAATTTAAAATTTGCACATTCTGCTGCTGTGTGTCCAGGTACGTGATCAAGCTGCCACCCGACTACAGCTGGGGTGCTCGGGATGCGCAGGGACGATGGGCTGGACAGTTTGGCATGGTGGTCCGCAATGTAAGTGTGTATTTTCACTTACCGTATTCCATTCCATTTTATTCTCATTCGTCAACAAAAAGGAGGGGGCGGGACTGCAAGTCGCAGCAGCGACTTGACAGAGGTCCCGACTGCCTGGCAGTGCAGCTGTCGCGGAACGTCGTTCGTAGATAACAAATACTTGGAACACTTATCACAGTCAATATGCATACGAACAGGTGGCTTTACAATTCGTAGACAAATAGAAAACATAATAAAAGAACCCTTTTATGCGCATAATGCAGTAAGAGAAACACTTCTATTCTAGGAGAGTTTGTCCCGACAAAAACACTTAATGGCTTTAGTCGAAGCGCACAGAGTGTCAAAATCCTCCTTCAATAGCTTATTTAATAGTTCAGGTATCGTGTAACGTAATGATCGTGTATAACCGTATACTCTGAGGGTTGGAACGGTCCATGGTTCTTTGAACCTCGTACTCCTAATATTTCGATGGAGGCGATATGCAAGAATGCCCTTGTGCTTGTGTTGTAGTGCACGTTAAAGAACCCCAGGTGGTCAAAATTTATCCGGAGCTCTCCACTACGGCGTGCCACATAATCAGAACTGGTGTTGGCCCGTAAAACCCCAGAAAGAAGCGGGAGAAGTACCGTATTTACTCGCATAATGAACGCACTTTTTTTACCGAAAAATATGCGCAAATTTGGTGGGATCGTTTATATTGCGGGGTAAAATTTTCAGCGATTTTTTTTCCGCGGCTACCTCTAAAGAAGTCGCAGTTTCGCCCGAAAGGGAAACCATCGATTGCGATAGCAAATGCGTAGATGGCTATACGAAGTGAGGATAGTAGTTTTATCGCCCGTATAAACTTGCAAAGTACTTTAACCAGCATGGTGTCAACGCGCACAGGCAAACATGAACCAATCACACTCGATGACTGCGGACACTCGCTGTCGAAACGCTAGCGTGAGGAAGCGCGGCGGCAACAGCGAACGAAGTGACCTTCGTGCTGTGTATCGCTTCAAAAGAAACTGAGCGGCAATAACGGAGCACTCACAAATGTATAAGTCTCCGTCACGCCTATAGATTCAGTCCCCGACGCAGATCGCTTTCAAGATAGGGCGCGCGCGGCCGCGCAATGTGCAGTTGCTGCGCCGCCTCCCTGCCTCTCCCGTCCTACCGACGCCATGCGCGCGACGAAATACGGAGCGTTTCCTCCACGCTATCTCCAACGCGGGAGATAGAGCCCCGATCATTGGCGCCGACGGCAAAAATGCGCCTGGAGTGTTCATATGATTGCTATCGCAATAAAAGTACGAGACACACAGAGCGTTTCGACGTCCGATATGGCGTCCGACACAATCGTACCCGCCGAACGCCATATCGGACGCTGAATCGTACTGTGGCTTTCCTACTTCGCGGCAGAAAGTTCAGGGTGCGTTTATTACGCGGAAGAAAAAAAAATCAAAATTTTGACGACTAAAGTTGGGGTGCGTTCATTACGCAAATAAATACGGTATTCCTAATAAACGAAATTTCTCTCGAGTTTGCTCACAAAAGCAAACTTGAGCGTCTTTTCTTGTTATACCGGTGGAATTATTTGTACACCATCGTTAATATGTAGTCCAATAAACGAAAACAGGTAAAATATCATGTTTAAGAAAAAATCACCAGCCTTTCCACTGTCGAGAAAATGGGGGTAAGCGAAGCTTGTCGTGAGTGTTTCTGACCTTCGAATCGTCAGGGTAATAAAACATAAACGTTTATTAAATGTGTGCATCGAGGGAAGGAAACGTACAACGCAATGGAAGGAAAAGTTGCACGAAAGGGAAACAAATGTAGAAGGAAAGGGAAGGGAAAGGAGTCGGTCAAGTACACACACGACAACGTTTGCCTACCCCAGTTTTCTCGACTGGGGAAGGGCTGGTGATTTTCTCTCTTTCTCCCTCTCTTTCTTTCGTTCTCTCGTTCTCTTTTTTGTCCTTGGTATGTGCCATTGAGCTTGGACCCTTTCTGCACTATAACGAGGATCGGCCCACTTTTCAGCGTGACACCACCGCCGAAACTTGTGAGCCTATAAAGCTTCGCTTAAAAGGGTAGGGTTAAGGGACATTTGCTACACACCGTAAGGGACATTTGCTACACACATTTGCTCTCTTCTGAAGCATATGCAGCTTTATTTAACAGCGAAGCTGATTTAGCTAATCGTAAAAAAGGCCGCCTGCTGCCGCAAAACCTCGCCGAGCTATGACGTCACTGCGTTGCCTAGCAACCACCTCGCGGAGCGGCGTGTGCCTCGCCTCTTCTCCGTTCCGTACGCATGTTGCCTTGACATGAGACGTTGGGGAGAGGGAAGGAGAGTATGCGCGCGGCGCGCGCAATTCTCGGGAGAGGGAAAGAAAATGAGAGCGAGATAGAGAGAGAAAGAAATTGTTGCAGCGCCAACGAGGCAACGCGCAGAGCTGCTGGCAACACCGCCCGTGTTGCCTAGCCGTGCATGCGCCGAAGCAGTAGCGATGACGTCACCTCACGTTACCTAGCAACCGCCGGCGCAGGTGCGCGCTCGCTTCGCCCGACACAGAGACGGCTCTGCCGAGCACCCGCCAGCAGCGCGCCACCGCGCATGCGCCGTGATGTCATCCCGGCGTGTCGTCTGCTGCACACCATCCGTACACTGTGCATAGCTTTCGCCCAGTGTGCATGCGATTGGCCTCGGGGTTTGCCATGAAAGGGGCTGCGCCTAGTCGGGTCAACTTTCACTATATATCGAGCGGCGAGCCTTCAACGCGTTCGGCGTCGGGAAGCAACAGAGTTCTTGGCACTGTGCCAACTTTGGTTAGCCTGCCTGTGTTTGTGGCATGCCAGGAACGCTGTCCCTCGAAGGCGCTGACGCGTCCAGCGGTAGTCACGCGAAATGTCGCGAAAGGGAAGGTACCTCCGAAAATGATCGCTCGAGAATACCTTCCCTACATGCGTAGATAAGTTAAACCAAGTTAAGACCTAGCAGGCAACCAAGTTAATACTTAGCAGTAGCAGCCAGTAAGACTTGAGGATCGACAGTTTCGCTATGCCTAAGCTTTTCACGGCCGAGTGCAAACTTGCCCGTATTTTTTAGTTTTTTTTAATGCGAAGCATTTCTTGGCGAACATTTGCTACTTTGACAGTATCTATTTATCTATCTATCTAGCCATCTACGTCTTTGTGCTCTCATGGTCGCTTCGTTAATTTGGTATGTACCAAAATTGGCACACTATGACAAGAGTATATGACGAACATAAGTGATAGGTCATGACATAAATGTCATGACATGCGTGTCATGTAGGTCATGACAATGCCACAACGAAAAAGATTAACACTCAAAAACCACTGATTTGAGTTCGGACGTGGGTACTGAGTGAAGTAAACACTAAAAGATGCTGGTAGATGTCATAGTCATGAGCATGACTTAGCAAAAATGACAATGACTCAGCGAAAAAAGATTAACACTCTAAAACCACTGGAATGGGTTTGGGCGTGGGCACCAAGTGAAGGAAACACTACAGGATGATGGTAGAACACATAGTCATGAGCATGATTCACGTGAATGACTCGGCGAAAAAATATTAACACTCAAAAGCCACTGAAATGGGTTATAACGTGGGTACTAAGTAAAGTGAACACTAAAGGATGAAGGTAGAAGTGATAGTCATGACCATGACTGAGCAAGAATGACGATGACTCAGCGAAAAAAAGAATAACACTCAAAAACCACTGGAATGGGCTTGGATGTGGTACTAAGTGAAGGAAAAGGCTAAAGGTTGATGGTCGAAGTCATAGTCATAAGCATGACTAAGGCTTTCGCCTCAAGGTCTCTCAGGTGTAGCTAAAGGGACTCCTGAGGACTCATGACAAGAATATCATGACATGCGTGTCATGTAAGTCATGAAAGAGCCGCCTACGTCTTGCTGCTCTCATGGTCGTTTCATTAACTTGGTAGGCTCCCCGCACACTGCTTCGCATAACATCGATTCCCACAGGGCGTGGGATCTGCCGGCTTTTTTTTAAGCGAAGCTTTATAGGCTCACAAGTGTCGGCGGTGGTGGTGGTGTCACGCTAAAAAGAGGGCCGATCCTGGTGATGTGCTGAAAGGGTCCAAGCTCAATGGCACATACCAGGGACAAAAAGAAAGAAAGAAAGAAAAAGAATAGAAGACCGAAAGAAATATAACACAAAGAAAGAAATAACGTGCGGCGCACACCCGCATTGGATATGCTACATGCGTGATCACGTGACACGCTCGCGACCAATCAGGTTCGTTTGGTGTGTCACGAGGCCCTAGGGACATGGAAGGAAAGCGGGTTGGCGCGTGCTCCTCCGGGCTTCCCTAGCCTCTGATCAGTTTCAGCGAACAGATGGGACGGCCACGCGTGGTGCCGCCCTCTGCAAAGGAGCAAGCTGCGTTTGTTGAACGCCGGCGTTAACTCGCTCGGGAAAGGGCTCGTCGTCGAAGTGCCGATTCTAGCGTGAGAGCTTCCGTAGCCGAGGCTCGCCGTCAGCGAAGAGCGGACGATTCCGAGGCGAGGGCTTCCGAAGCCCGCCGTCAGCGACGAGCAGAGAATCCCGAGGCGACGGCTTTCGAAGGTTACCTTGACGAAGGTCAGATACACATACGACAAGCTTCACTTACCCCCATTTTCTCGACAGGGGAGGGCTGGTTATTTTTTTCACCATTTTATTTCTCCACCTGAAGCAGAGATATTTTCATGGCCACGGAACTGGTATTAATACAGCTATGACTGGTCTTAATCTATCTAAGATCCTCAGGGTAGTCGAGCCTGCGCAAGAACTAAAGTTCTGATTTTGAAGACATTGACGAGGCGTTCTTTGAGTCCGACATGTTTATCTTGTTTTCGTTGTGACAACCCTAACGAGAGCGATTTGATGGATATTAGGATTGACTACTATATGCGGTCTATATGCAGTCTACGGGTTGACGATAAAATATTTCCTTCTCTATTTTTGCTTTTAGACCCAAATTGTCCCCTGCGGACTATACACTGAGTGTGGACTATAGTCCGTAAAGTACGGTGCTAATGTCTTTAATTTCAAATGCTGCAGTCTTTATAGATGTTCACAGGTTGAACTATACGAAAAACAAGAGAGAGAGAGAGAGAGAGAGAGAAAGAGAAACGAGATAGGAAAGGCAGGAAGGGTAACCGGAAGGTAGATATCCAGTTTGCTACCCTGCACTGAGGAAGAGGTAAGGAGAGCCAGAAAGATAAAGAAAAATTCACACACGTAGAAAGAGAGGGAGATGAAAAAAAAGTGCAAAAATAAACACACACACACACACAGACTCATACGCAAAGGAACGCAGCAGTATCACAGTCGATCAAACAGGTCGATGACCGGAAGAACTTCAGCAGCGCCTTCGTCGTCTTCTGGTGCGAAGACCGCATCAGCCGGCACTCAAAGATGATCTGCTCAGAAAGCGGCTGGTCGTCGAGGCCGCCGTCGCGAACGACTTTCTCTGGGAGCAGCACTGTCAGCCATTCCGATTCGACCAGCAAATGCATTCGTGAAAGATACTCCAAGCCACAGTCGGCAGAAAACAGATGTCTCGATTCAGGATAGTCCAGATGGAATGAGTAGTCGGAGGGGTGGATCCAGGCGGTGTAGTCGAGTACGCCGGAAACCTGGCGTGTTCCCCATGGATCGTGGCGCATCCCGCTATCAAGAACCGATGCAGCAACAAATCTTCGCATACTCGACAAAACCAATCACATACGATTCTTATGCACAGCATCAAACCACAAATCACTGCCCTCCTGCAAAACGAAGAAAGGAGCAGAATAAAAAATGATATATATATTTTCATGGGCCTCTAACTTGATATAAAAAAGCAGAATGAGCCCACGCCTCAACAAGTCTGTAAGAGTAGACCCAAGTGTCTACTGCAGTCATCAGATTCGTTTTCACTTAGCTTAAATACAAGTCAAACGCCCCATAACTTCACTGAATTATTCAATTACAGCAGGAGTTGATCAAACGTTTTGTAACACAAAAGGCTGACCTGTTTATGAGAACGTACTTTTTAAGTCGCCGTCATTGCAGACAAGCAGGTTAGGCTCTGTGGGAAAGCGAACAGATAACGGCGCGTAAGGGTTGCGAGCACTCCGGACGGGACGCTATGCAGGAGAGCGACATGCTGGTGGGTCCCGTGGCCCCCACCGAGGACAGGGCGTCGGCGCTGGAGCCGCTGCCGCAGTTCTACTACACCGAGGCGGGACACTGCGGGGGACTCACCGACCCTTACGTCACCAACGTGTTCGGATACGTCAACTCTTTCGACGCCGACGTGAGTGTGTCTCGAACAACTCGTTTCCACGTGTATCTGCGTGGTATTGCACTTGCACTCGAAGAGGAAAATATATAAAGCAAGTGACCGGAGTGACACCTCGAGCGACTGGGGGGCACTTTGTCGGCAAGCTGCTAGCCAAGAAAGTAAAGTGTCTTTCCGAATTGGTGGCATGCAGTATCAAACGGTAAGTCAGCCAGCGCAGTGGGTACTTGTTATTCTCACCAGTATTTGCAAAATAACATTAACACGATCGATTGTCACGAGCGAAGACATTGCTTACGACATCCAAGCCAAGCGTCGTGCGTTTCAAGTCCTGACAGTGATGAACCGTCTGCGCCTAAAAAACGCCACAGACTTCGTTGGCAGAGGCAAAATGGCTACATTCATGAGCAGGGATGCTTATAATATTTTAATCTCGAGAATAGTGGTTTCAGCATTAACGCCGATCCTCGACATATTATTATGTTTTTTTTATATTAAAACGCTGCCACCGAGGCACTTCGACGCCGCGAGATGAGTTCGACGATCGCAATCGTAAGTAATTGCGTCCCACAGCGAGTGTCACTTGGCCTTTACGCGGGACAATGGCACTATAATGGCGATGTGCGCTTGCTCATGGTGACGCTAAATTTGCCTCTCTGACAGGGACATTTGCTAAGTATTTGCAGCTTGGTCCGCTCATTATATGCATGCATGATCCCGGGCAGCACCCATATGCAGAGTGGGTACGCTACTACGCATGCGCAGAATGCTCATATTGGGTGGCGTGAGCACATGTATAATTTAAATGTGAAACCTCGGGTCGCTAGTTTAAAATATCGAGGCATGTGATTTAACGGTACCAAATTTAGACTGGGCTAAGCAAGAACACACTGCGCCGGCGTATCTCGTTTGTATCCTTGCTTCGTCCCATCCCATCTAAAGTTGTCGCACGTAAAACAGACGCCGGGGCAGAGTTAACAAAATATTGCTATCTCGAATTAATAGCAATTGCATAACCAGCGATAGTTTTAATAATACAGTTCCTGGCCTGTCTGAGTTTTATTTACCTTTCTGTTTAGCCTTTTGGAACATGCAGCTGTTATCGACGAGTGTGCATATGCGCATGCATGTCGTGGTATTCCAAGCTTTTTTTTTTTCAAATAAACCTTCAGTTGTTAGTCATGCGTTCAGCTCATCGGTTCCTGCCTCCTTGTTGTCGGCGCTGAAGTGTTTTATTTTTTTTTTAGCTATGTACGATATATGTATATAGCTCTCCAAGTTGCGACGTCAACTGAATAGCAGTGAGAGTGGCCTGGACAAATAGTGTCTATTCGTGCCGTGTAACAAGCACGCAAACTGCCGAAGTGCAAGGAGCAATGCCATAAATCTCGGAAACCTACAATAGCCACGTTGCTTTGAAGCACCCCGGCTAAACTGCGTTAAACGTAAACGTTCGGGTGGAAAACAGTAGCTAGAATTTGCCAAAATATTTCCCCAAGTTCGTGTTTTGTGGAACTTCCAAATCCTCCACAATGTGTAGCACGTTAGAGCAAAATCCGGTGCATAAACGTTATTCCTGTACCTCAGAAGGATGAAAAGTTGGACTAGTGTGGTTTCCTTTAGAATTAACTTTGTGCTAACGGAAAAAGACGCTGTAGAACGAAGAGCAAGCGATTGTGCTAGCGCGAGCCATGTCGTCCTGTCTTAGCCCGATCCTCTCCGCTAGCACCTTGATCATTCGTACAACGCCGGAAAACGCATTGCAAGTGCCTGTTTTTCTTGAGTTTGGAATAAGTGTCGATAATTGTGTTCGCCCTCTCAGGGATCCTTGTCAAAGAGCAGGCGTTTCTGTGGCGCGCGCAGGTGTGGATCGGGCTGTTCTCGGCCATGCTCTTCGTGAGCTTCGTGGTGGCGCTGATCGACGCCAGGTTCCAGTGCACTCGCCTGGCCATCGCCTACTATTTCGCATTCCTCAGCTTGTTCAGCATCTTCCTCATGGAAGGTACGCCACCTTACTTCCACCGAACAGGAAACTGCGGCTATGAACCTTTTAGAAAGCCACTTGGCGTGCCGTTCTGGTAAGCTGGTGTGAGGGCTGGTCTGCGAAACTGTGTCTTTGCGCAGGTACACGATTGCATAACAAAAACTGCCTTGACAGGGAGCGATACAAAGTGAAAGTCTGTACAGAAAACGGGACGTTGATGGATGTGTTATATTAAACGGAGCGACATAATAGCGCAAAGAAGAAGACATACGAGAGCACCTTCCGTGCGACCCGCGCCGCCATGCACAACGTCCCGGCATGCAGCTCGAGTACCGGCGAGGAGGAGGAGAGCGATGCCGGGGGAAGCAACTCGGTCTTGGGCGCCCAGCTACAGTCTTTAGCCGACGGTGTAACCCAAAAGATGGGAATGTCACGTATAACTGCGCAACTTAGACCAAAATTAACCCAGCGGATCATCAGTTCATTCCAGGCTCCTGCAATTCATTCGGTACATCTCACTACGTAGCGAAGATACCGAGATGCGGTCATACAAATCAACAAAGCTACAAGTAAAGGGTGGCTTAAGTTTCGACCGCATTTGTGTTGAATATTTCATTAATGCCAGTGATCAGACTAAGCTTCTCTTTTTCTTTGTTAGTAACGGGGGAAGAAATCTATCGAGCTGCCTGCTGAATAAACTGCTGCACAACTTAGAGCCCGGAGTATTACCCAGCAAATCTTTAAGACGAACTTCGCACGTCAGAAATAGAAGCGGCGGCACGAGGCAGAATGTTCGCTGCCTTGCGCTATAGAGCAAAAAAGCGGCGGACATCACTATGCGCTCTCTGTTTCGTTGTCAGTGTAGCTAGAAACCGTTAAAGCATTTAATATATATATCCTACTTCTATACAAAGAAAGTAGAATTAATATGTAGACAATGGCCAAAGTAATAATTTCTGGCATCACTTGTTATATGGTATTCTAATAACTTCCGAATGGATAATACGTCTAATATCGTCCGAATAATATCGTTCCGATCTTTCACTGCGAGGTGGCAGAAAGAAAAAAAAACAGCCCGGCTAGTGTTGTTACTTCCAGCAACTGTTTTTAATGAGAGGGATAACTATTATAATGGTGTCACTGCTAAAAAATGAAAATCAGGCGGAATTCTAATCTGTGTATGCTCTACATGGAGGGGGGGGGGCGGTGTGGGGTGGGGGGGGGGGAGGTGAATGTGTCATTGCACAAATTACAAGGGCAAGGTGGCAGCTCCTTAGCAGAGAATTTGTCACATTGTCAGAGACGTTTAATGTTCATGGTAACACTAAGCCCTATTTTGGCTTGTTAAGGTGTCTTTAGGAGAATTGTGGAAAATTATGCGCTGAATTCGCCTATACAGGGTGTCCCACGTAACTTGAGCCAAGATTTTAAAAATGAAAGGCGCTTCGGAAGCGAATTGAACCGAACACATACTATTTGCACTGGCCTATAGTATAGTATAGCACTGGCCTATAGGTGGTGGCGTGGAGTAGAGGTAGAACACCCGACTTCAAATCTGAAGGTCGTAAGTTCGAATCCTGCTCCATTCCACTACATTTTCAGGCATGGAGTGGTGCCTGACACCGGCAAAGAAAAAAAAATACATATTGCCGAGAGCTAGTGGGGCTATACTAGTTCAGGTGCAACCAAACTAGGCAGGCCCACTAAGCTTCATCAAAGTCACTCCCTCACCAGAACAGGAATTGGCCTCCCTGGTGCAGTATTCGGCCACTACCTCCCTCATGACTCCGACAATTAACCCATGGCCCTCAGTTCCCAGTGGCTGCGGAGCACCTGACCAAGGCGGCGGTCAGACCTGCTACGCGGCAGAGGGTGCTAAGAATCTCTGGGTCAAGGCAGGCCGCCAATGGAAACTGAACCTGGCAACGTTCAACACGCGCACCCTCTCGAGTGAGGCTAGCTTAGCAGGACTATTTGAAGAATTATCAGGCATTTCCTGGGATATTATTGGCCTTAGTGAGGTTAGAAGAACTGGTGAGGCTTACACAGTACTGACTAACGGCCACGTCCTCTGCTACAGAGGTCTTCCAGATAAGAAAGAATCCGGGGTAGGATTTCTAGTGCATAACAACGTAGCGGGCAACATTGATGAATTCTACAGCATTAATGAAAGGGTAGCAGTCGTCGTAATAAAGCTGAATAGGAGGTACAAAATGAAGGTAGTACAAGCCTATGCACCAACCTCTAGTCACGATGATGAAGAAATTGAACAGTTTTATGAAGATGTTGAACTAGCAATGAGAAAGGTGCAAACTCAGTATACTTTAGTCATGGGCGACTTCAATGCAAAAGTGGGGAAAAAGCAGGTTGGTGAGCAAGCCATTGGCAACTACGGCATCGATTCTAGGAATGCAAGAGGAGAGATGTTAGTAGAATTCGCGGAAAGGAATAGGCTCCGAATAATGAATACCTTCTTCAGGAAGCGCAGCAACAGGAAGTGGACCTGGAAAAGCCCTAATGGAGAAACAAGGAATGAAATAGATTTCATACTCTCTGCCGATCCAAGCATAGTGCAGGATGTAGAAGTGTTAGGTAAGGTTAAGTGCAGTGACCATAGGTTAGTGAGGTCTAGGATTTCTCTCAATTTGAAGAGAGAGAGAGTGAAATTAGTCAAGAGGAAACAGGCCAACCTAGAGGCAGTAAGGGTAAAAGCAGACCAATTCAGGCTGGTGCTCGCAAACAAATATGCAGCTTTAGAACAGGAAGATGAAGATAACATAGAGATAATGAACGAAACCGTAACTAGGCTGATCTCAGAAGCAGCAATTGAAGTGGGAGGTAAGGCACCAAAGAAACCTGTAGGGAAGCTCTCCCAAGAAACAAAGGACCTAATAAAGAAACGACAAAACATGAAAGTGTCCAACTCAAGAGATCAGATAGAATTCGCTGAACTGTCAAAACTGATCAACAAGAAGAAAGTAAGGGATATTCGAAATTATAACGTGGGAAAAATTGAGGAAGCCGTAAGAAGAAACTAGTAATCAGAAGTAAAGAAGAAATCAGTAAGAAGAAAACTAGGCATAGGACAAGGCAAGATGTATGCACTGAAAGATAAGCATGGTAATATCATCAGCAATTTCGATGACATAGTAAAAGCAGCAGAAGAATTCTATACTGACCTGTACAGTAGCCAAAACAGCCAAGCTTCTTCCATTCGAAATAGTGATGAACCGGATACAGAAGCTCCCTCTATAACTAGCGATGAAGTTAGAAGGGCCTTGAAAGACATGACCAGGGGAAAAGCGCCTGGAGAAGATGGAATAACAGTAGATTTAATCAAAGATGGAGGAGATATCATGCTTGAAAAGCTTGCGGCCCTTTATACGAAATGTCTCACAACTTCAAGTGTAACAGAGAGCTGGAAGAACGCCAACATTATACTTATCCATAAGAAGGGAGACGTTAAAGAATTGAAGAATTACAGACCCATTAGCTTGCTTTCAGTATTGTATAAAATATTCACGAAGGTAATTTCCAATAGAATCAGGACAACACTTGACTTCAGTCAACCAAGAGAACAGGCTGGCTTCAGGAAGGGATATTCTACGATGGACCATATCCATGCCATCAATCAGGTAATCGAGAAATCTGCGGAGTACAATCAACCTCTCTATATGGCTTTCATAGATTATGAAAAGGCATTCGATTCAGTAGAGATATCAGCAGTCATGAGGAGAGGCATTGCGTAATCAAGGAGTGGAGGAGGCATACGTGAATATCTTGGCAAATATCTACAAGGATTCCACAGCTACCTTGGTTCTCCACAAGAAAAGTAGAAAGATACCTATCAAGAAAGGGGTCAGGCAAGGAGACACAATCTCTCCAATGCTATTCACTGCATGATTAGAAGAAGTATTCAAGCTCTTAGACTGGGAAGAATTAGGAGTGAGGATCGATGGCGAATATCTCAGCAACCTTCGGTTTGCAGATGATATTGTCCTATTGAGCAACAATGGAGAGGAATTACAACAAATGATTGAGGACCTCCATCGAGAAAGTGCAAGAATTGGGTTGAAGATGAATATGCAGAAGACAAAGATAATGTTCAATAGCCTGGCAAGCGAACAAGAATTCAGGATCGCCAGTCAGCCTCTAGAATCTGTAAAGGAATATGTTTATCTAGGTCAATTACTAACAGGGGACCCTGATCATGAGAAAGAAATTTACAGAAGAATAAAATTAGGTTGGAGTGCATACGGCAGGCATTGCCAAATCCTGACTGGGAGCTTACCACTGTCGTTGAAAAGAAAAGTGTACAATCATTGCATTCTACCGGTGCTAACATACGGGGCAGAAACTTGGAGGTTAACAAAGAAGCTCGAGAACAAGTTAAGGACCGCACAAAGAGCAATGGAACGAAAAATCTTAGGAGTAACGTTAAGAGACAGGAAGAGAGCGGTGTGGATCAGAGAACAAACGGGGGTAGACGATATTCTAGTTGACATTAAGCGGAAGAAATGGAGCTGGGCAGGCCATGTAATGCGTAGGATGGATAACCGGTGGACCATTAGGGTTACAGAATGGATACCAAGAGAAGGGAAGCGCAGTCGAGGACGGCAGAAAGTCAGGTGGGATGATGAGGTTGGGAAATTCGCAGGCGCAAGCTGGAATACGCTAGCGCAAGACAGGGGTAATTGGAGATCGCAGGGAGAGGCCTTCGTCCTGCAGTGGACATAAATATAGGCTGATGATGATGATGATGATAGTAATTCAGGTCATGTTTTGTTTTCCCCATAACTCACTCATTAATTAAGTTTAATTATCCAACTGCCTAATTATTCGCTAATGACCCCTAGTATGATTCGCATATTTGTAGAACACCTTCAGAAACCACCGATCGTGTTGTTTCCTTTGCGATCCTTGTCACGTAGTCCTTTTTTTCAGGGCTGCAAAGAAAGCCCGCGAAATATGAAAAAGCCACGTGACGGACTGCTTGCGCAGTGGTATCGTGCTGCTCTCAAGCGTGCGTTGGGTGAACAAGGTCAGCTGCATCACGGCCGCCTGGATCGGCGCGCGCGGCGGGGTTGCTACGGCCGTCCCATTCGACGCGCGCCCCATTGAAAACATGTAATTGGGGAAGTTGCCCCGCGCGCCGTGAGGCGGCGCTGTGCTCCCACCCCTCTGCTGACGGCGTCGCGGCCGTGGAGATGCTTGGAGAGATCCGCATTTGACATCGTGCACGTGGTGAAGATAGGTTGATTGTTGGCCCAAAGTGGAGTAACAGTTGCAAGAAACTGCACGAGAATCAAGCCACGTGGTGATAGATTCTTAAGCCGGCTTTACACAGCGAGGGTGTTTCTTTGTAGCATAATACGATAGAGATGCAGCTAACGCATAGGCAGGGTGTTCATGCGACTTTGCGTGGCGCATTGCATGCGCCTTGAGACGTATTCTGGCGAGTGAGTTGCCGCTGTGCCGAAGCGCTTCCCCTGACCACGCTCGTCATTCTTTTCTTGCGCTCGCTGTTCCCTTCAAAAAGAAACGTATTTCATCATCGTGGTCACTGTATGGCTACGTTCTCGGGTCGAGCGCTGTGTTCACAGAAATCTTCATATACAGAAATCACGGTGGTAATAATAATTTTGCAGTACATTTTCTCCAGCCTGATGTACCGGCCGAATTAATTATTCGGGGCCCTTGCATGCGCGTCGCATTTACATTGTGAAGTTCCCACGATACATCAGTGGTGCTGAAGCGGCTTTTCCTTCAAGCCTCGAACGACTATATGTTACTTAGAAATGTTGCTGCTGAAGGCCCTGCGTAACTAGCATATATGCTTTCATATGCATTTCACATTGTTGTACCACATTGAATTGAGGCAAGTGATTTGTTTTTATAATCTCGCCTGAAATTCTGCGTGTAATTTACTGTATTTTTCAAAAACATGCCGCCGTGCTTTCAAAAACATGCGTGCCGTGCTGCAAGTCGAGCACCAAGAAAAAGCTTGGTCTAAGTTTTCACGCATTTCCAGTGGAGGAAACTGGAGCAGTGGAGCTTTAATTTGTCCTCACTTAGAGAACTGCCTTCTTTTTGCTTGCCAGGCAAACGAAAAGCATTCATCGGCGATTTCTTCATGAATTGCAAGCAAATTTATAAAGCCCCTACTCTCAAATATTGGCGCAATCGTTACGGACACAGCGGCTTGTAGGTATTGTAGGTATTGTGAATGTGTTATGCTGGTAATTTCGCCATGAATACGAACATGGCATTCAATTATTTACTGATGGCTCAGAAAGTAGCTGAAAAATGGCTGTCCGTGGCTGTCGACTCTGGTAAGCAGCTTGATACTTCGTGCAGGAAGAAGCGCGATGAGTTCGCTTATTTAACACGCTTATTTAACACAATAAACAGTGCATTCGCATGTACGGATGCAAGACTGCCGTGACTTCAGCTCTCCATTTAAAAGCACCGAGTCATATCTCTCGCTTTCCAAGGCGTATTTTGACAGTCAATTGGTCAAGCTGGGGAAAATGCAAGTCATAAACAAAAGTTTGCGGGCTGCGGATTCGCGCAAAAAAAAAAAAAAATCTTGGTTGCCTCGTCAGTCAGCTGGCATTCCTTCTAGCAGATAGAGCTCGAATGCCTTCTCTCGCGTGCAGGCTTTCCATTGGCATGCTGCGCTTGAGCGCGCGGAAATAATTTTCCTGCAAAACTTTGGCTTACGAGTGTACGCGTTTCGGGCAGCATCATCCTGACAGAGGCTGGAGTGCAAAGAAGGAAAAAAAAATAGCGTCAAGTGACATCGGTGCTTTTGTGTGCCTTTTTGGTCGGCACAACTTCTCGCGGTTTCTTATAAAGCGATATTTTCATTATAGCGCGAATTATAGCGCAAATCGTCTCGCGCGCAGCCGTAGCAAGGGAGTTGAGGGGTGGGAGGCGCGCGCCGCGGTGCGGCGAAAGCAGCCGCCACGCCCCTTTCCGCAATTACACCCTCTCCGTCCGAATGGGACGGCCGGAGCAACCCCGCCGCGCACGCCGATCCAGGCGGCCGTGGCTGCATCGTGACGGCCGACAGGGAAGCGGCAGAGTATTATGATGGTTGTAGGCAGCGGGGCCGGCGGCTCCGGTCGGCTGATGGCGCAAATGCATGCTGCTGGCCTTGCGCTACCGAGGAGATAGCATTAAAGCGTCCGAGAGTGCTAAAAAAAAAGAAAATAGATTTTTCATTCTGTTCAAGGAAGGAAAGGGCGAAGTGCTAGAGGACTATGGAAGGCGATGACGGGTGCTTCGATTTCGCCAGTGAAAAAAAAAAAAAAAAAAAAAAAAGACCCCACCGTCAGTCATTAGGTGCTCCTCAGGCGCCCGTATCCCTTCGTGTTCTTCTTTTCTTTCTTTCTTCTTTATTGATACTGTCAGCCCTTTTTTTAGGGCGATTACGGGAGTGGAGAAAAAATAAATAAAACAAGCAAAGTCAACACATCCGATTTAGGCAGGGCATACAATACATCTCAATACAAGGTACAAAGAATAAATTACAGTTCATATACATTGTAATAAAGAATGCAGAAAAAAACAATCAATATCCCTTGAGGCATGTAAAAATAAGAACAACATACACAGATAATAACAAAATCATAAAATCGGATGATTCACAAAGTCAGATGATTAACGCACCACGCTCTAGGAATAAATAGCGGCATGCAAATACTCAAAAAATTATGATAAGAAGCAGACTGAACTACAAAATCGGGAAGCATGTTCCACTCTTTTATCGTTCCGGGAAAGAAGCTATATTTAAATGTGTCATTACTGGTTACTGGAGGGGGAATATACATGATGTGACTATGTCTAGAAGATTCATTAGTATAAGTTTCAAAATAATTTGTCCTATTATACTTTATTTAATTATGGATAATAAGGAACAGGCTTCATAAGGAACCGCTTCGACGACTTCATAATTTGGCTTTAATCTACACAGAGCAGCAGACATACCGTACTCAAATGAAGAGCGGATATGGCTCTGGCTCTTGGTGCATCTTGCGGCCATAGAAGGCAGGCAGTTAAGCTGTTTCAAGGCTGGCATCCAGGTACCCGTCCAAGCTCAATGACCATTCTGCGTGCATTTAGGACGCTGAAACAGAATGGGACATTTGCCACGAAACGACACAAATCTGCATTTTTGGGAGAGGAAGCGGAGACAGATATCCTGTCCAAGTTTTCTGCACACCCCCGGGAAAGTGTCCTTAGTGTGACTGCTGAAGCTGGTGAGTCGAAATCTTCGGTGTGGAGAATACCGAAGAAGAGACAACTTCATCCTTGCCACGTACAGTTGCACCAGATGCTGGAGCCCTGCGACTTCCAGAGTAGAACATACTTTTGAAACTGGATCCTAATCAAAACAAAAGAAGATCCAGGTTTTGTTAGCAAGATCCTGTGGACCGATCAAGCTAACTTTTCGCGCAATGCCCAAGTGAACATCCACAACACTCACTATTGGCAGGACGAAAACCCTCACTGGGTTTTGCAGGCGCATTATCAATATCAGTGGTCCTTTAATGTGTGGTGTGGCATTTACAGTGGCACTATATTTGGGCCTGTATTTTTAACTACACGCTTACCGGTGAGCGATACGTCAATGATAACCTCAATGGGCCACTTCAAGATTTTCTCTGCGAAGTTCCATTGGCTAGGATCAAGGATATCTGGTATGATGGAGCTCCTGCGCACGCAGCCGCAAAGCTTGCAATTGGCTGGACGAAGTTTTCACGCAGCAGTGGATAAAGCCACGCGGGCCCATTTCCTGGCCAGGAAGGTCACCGGATTTAACCCCCCTGGATTTCTTTCTTTGGGGGTGCTTCAAGGATCAAGTATACAGGAGACCAACCACATCATCAGACAACTTAAAAAATGTCGCAGTTTCGCCCGAAAGGCGAAGCATCGATTGCGATAGCAAATTAGTAGAGCGCTATTCGGAGTAGGGATAGTAGTTTTATCGGCTGCATAAACTTGGACACATTGGCTTACTAACTGAATTAACAATCGTGGTGTCAGCGCGCACAAGCGAACATGAATAGATCACACTGAATGACCGCAGCCAACGACTGTCAAAACGCTGGCAGCAAGCGCAAGTTCGCGCGGTCTATCGCTTCAACGGAAACTGAGCGGCAAATGCACAGCCCATAGGTCAGAGCCGTGTGGAGATAAGAGACGGTGCAGGCGACCGCCGGGCAGAGAAGTTGTTGGCAGAGGAGAAGATTCCCCCCCCCCTCGCCCCCTCCCTCCCTCTTCCCGTTTCTTGCTTTCGCGTGGGAGATTGAGTGGTAAGATACGCCTTTGGCGCCGGAGCACAGCGCTGCCCCGCCTCCCTCCCTCCCATACCCCAACGGCCTTTCGAGGGACGGTCGCATTTGTTGGCGCTGAGCCGTGCTCCCTCAAGGGCTGCAGAAGATAGCGCCAACCTTTCCCTTTCCCTCAAGAACCACTTATCATCGCATTTGCTTTCCGCCGTGCGTTCGCCCTCCGAGATAGCGCGCGCCCCCCACGCGCTTTCGCTCGCGCATACGGCGCGCGTCGACGATTTTATCGCCCTTGGAATCTATACGGAACCTCACGGCGACGGCGACGCCGACGGCAGAAATCCGGTTGAAGTGTCCATATAATTGCTATCGCAATAAAAAAAAAGACAATTGTGCAACTCCATTCCCGAAACCATGATCAAGAACGCCACGGGAAATGTGCGAAAGAGATGCCAGAGTTGCATTGCAGCAGATGGCGATCTGTTTGAACACGCATTACAATCATGGGACGATTTCGCAAGTATCAACCACTGCAAGAAAAAAAACCCCTACCGCTAATGCCCCCCCCCCCCCCATTCCCTACTATCACCCACCCCCCTACTCCCACACCCTCCACGTCGTTGCCCCCTCTCGTGCATTCCAAGTTCAAAAAGAAATAAAAAGCTATTTCAATTTCTTTAGCCGTCTTGAACGCTTTATCACCTCGGCAGCACTCGGCCAGCAGCTTGCATTTGCACCGTCATCCGACGGGAGCCGCCAACCCAGCTGCCTACAACCATCGCACTGCCCTGCAGCTTCCCAGTCGCCAGTCGCGATGCAGCTGACCTTGTTCACCAAATGCACGCTTGAGAGCAGCACGATACCACTGCTCAAGCGCTCCGTCAGGTGGCTTTTTTTTTAGGGGCGAAGCTCCTTAGGTTGTGGGTCTGTCCCTCCTCTGTAGTAGTAGTAGTAGTCGTCGTAGTAGGTAGCCACGTCTACTTTTATGAAAAAAAAATTCCGAAAGTTATGTCCGAAGCGCGGAATCGAACCAGGGACCCCTCGCTTCCGAACGCGCGGCGCCAACCACTAGGCCACGAAGCGCACATGGACACGCGCACTACGATGACAATACCCAACATTACCGAAAGACTGCGCGTTTCTAACGTGTTTGTGCTAGCGCGTTACGGCCCGTGTAAGAAGCTGGTGTAAGACGCTGTGGCCTCTCCGCCTTACCCCCGTATTCATAAACGCTCCTCGACTTGAACTTGACTTGCCACCGCCTTGGGCAGCGCGTTCGAAACGCGTTGAAGGCGGTGGCAAGTCAAGTTCAAGTCGAGGAGTGTTTATGAATACAGGAGTTATACTCTCTCAGCAGTCATGTGATGACGTCGGCAAACGCGGTGCACGTTCCGGCATGTGTACAGTGTACTAGAACAACTCTTCTAGTACACTGTAGGCATGTGTAAACGGCTGCGTAAGACGCTGTGGCCTCTCCCCCTTAGTAGAGAGTACTGCACGTTTCTAACGCGTTTGCGCTGGCGTCCCCTTAAGCGGGAGATGGTGCAATTATAATGAAGGGCGCTGTTATAAAATATGAATGACGTCACATATGGCGCGTGTCATTGGTGGAAGTCAATCATTCGATTTAGTGCGGCGAGACTGGGCGAATTACACGGAAGATTCACGGTTTACCGATGATTCCCTCCGGAGCTTCGCCCACTCATCATCATTCACCCCGGGGATATGCGGTGTTTTTTCATATTTCGCGGGCTTTCTTTGCAACCCTGGAAAAAGGCCTACGTAAGACGGATCGCACAGGAAACAACACCATCGGTGGTTTCTGAAGGTGCTCTACAAATCTGCGAATCATACTGGGGGTCCTTAGCCAATAATTAAAAAGTTGGGTAACTGAACTTAATCAATGAGTGAGTTATGGGAAAACAAAAAAATGACCTGAGTTACTATAGACCAGTGCGAATAGTATGCATTTGGTTCAATTCGCTTCTGACGTGCCTTTCATTTTTAAATCTTGGCTCAAGTTACGTGGGACACCCTGTATAACCGGAACCTGCGGTCGCTGCTCAAAGCGCCATTCATTGAAACACTTGAGAGAATCGCCGCTTTGACGATGGAAGCGGAAGAGAAGTACGCCATCATAAATCGCGTGAATAGGTGACCAGTAGAAGGAGCAATCGCACGGAATTGTGGGGCGCGCCGTCTGCTAGCAGCTTCCGGTTCGACGGGCGACGCGGCGGTACGGCGGCATGCCCGGCGCACGTGTTTTTCTACGCGGTTTCAACCGTCAGTCGTACGATGCTTTCCATCCGCTTTGTCGACCATAATGTCGCACCACTCATGCAGCTGATTTCTAGGTTTCAGTTCACTCTGGGCGCGGCGATGACGAGCCAAGAAAGGCAAGGATACGTTTTTATTCATAAAGGCACTCTGGTTTTCGTTTCGGTGGCCTTTTTTTTTGTTTCAGCGAAGTTTAGCTCTACGACATTTGCCATTGCTTGGACGCATCGTCACTGACTGCTCTGCCTTCGGGTCAGTCAGACAGGTGAAAAAGTTATCGTTATCCGATGATTTATCAAGCGTATAGAAGCATTACTTAGAAAATCGGGTGCTGAGGCGATGGCTACAGCGATGCATGCTGCTCTGTGATCGTAGCTAAAAACCGATATCGTCGGTATTACGGCGCAGCCAACGCTGAAAATAACTTTGCGCGCAGTCAACGGCATTTCTTGGTCGAAACTCTAGGTTGATTTGAAGTGGTACGTAGTTAGACGTTCTCGCTTTTTTGTCAACAATGACCGTATCGCCGTTATATCACGGCTGCGCATTTTCTCTATCTGTGTTCAAAGAACTAAGGTGGGCTAGTTGGTTACGAGTATTATGTGTGCATCTCGCTGTGTCCCGTTTAAGCTTGCGCCGTAAAATAATGTTTCACAATACCTCTATATATGTGCATGCGAGTACTGAAATAGTTATTGTGGCTTGAGTCAATGTTAGAGAAATATCTTGGGGAATCATTCCGTATCGACCATTTCCGAATCACACCTCATCGCTGCCTGATAATTAAGTGCCACTTACATACGTTTATTTTCTTTTTTTGTTCACTGATGGTTCAATTTTGGAAGTGGCAGCCGTGCCTCTGATGCTTGTGCACAGCTGACTCCGCAAGGGCCGCTGCAAGGCAGAAGTTACATGCGTTCACCTTTAACGCTTAAATATTAGCAGCCAACGGCTGAACAGCCGACGATAGTTTTGCTAGGCACCTGCAACCGGGTAATGTTCGAGTGGGACAAAGCCGGACTGCAAGCGCAAGTGGCTCAGTCAGCTAAGGCGTTGCGCCGCTGAGTACGAGCTCGCGGGATCGAATCCCGGCCGCGGCGGCCGCATTTCGATGGAAGCGAAATGCGAAAACTCCCGTGTTCTTGCGTTGTAGTGCATGTTAAAGAACCCCAGGGGGTCAAAATTAATCCGGAGCCCTCCACTACGGCGTGCCTTATGATCAGAACTGGTTTTGGCACGTAAAACCCCAGAAAGAAGAACGGACAGCAGACGCATCAATGGACCTCAACGGCGAAGCGTTGGCGGCGGCTGCGCTGACTCGAACCGGAAACAGCTAGCAGACGGCGCATCCGAGAATCCCTCACTATTTTACGAGTCACCTATTCCTCATTCTAGACGCAACTGCATGATTTGAGATTGCCTGTTGGCTGAGTATAGTGGTAAAGCTAAATACGTAACATGGCTCTTCTTTCACTTGTTAGAAATCCGGATGTCCGGTACCACTTCGCTTGAGGCTCTACCTGCTGCGCCAACCGGCAAGCTTTTAGTGCGCAGTTCTTACGCGCCCGTTCCTGCGGCGAGCGTCGGCGTTGTCCCTCGTAACCGAGCGAACGAGCACATCGAAGGATGAAAGCTAACGCGCAGAGCAGCGGGAGATGAAAGACGGCGATTGCGAAGAGAGCGCGTCGAGGAAAGCGGAGCAGGAGGGTATGGCGAAAGCGTGAGAAGAAAAGCGTAGTGCCGCGCAAGACGGACTTTGCGGCGACAATGGCTACGAGGTGGCGCCATAGTAGAGCACACGTCAGACATATGGAAACAAATCGCTGCATGAGCGGAGGTCTGCCTGCGGCGGCTGCTGTGAATCGCGCTCACGTGTCACCCACGCGCTGCCTCTCGCGATCTGCCGATTAGCGAGGCAGTCGCACCCCACTTCGCTCCGCTTGCAACGTGCCGCACGAGATATATTGTCCGCGCCATCCGATATATTGCGAAATGAAAACACGTATAGATGGATGGATGATTAACTTTATTGAGGTCCTTGGGTGAGGGCTAATCGCGCGCACCGAAGATTCTTGTAAGTGACGCGGGGATTGGCGCTCGCTCTCCCATCCTACCGAGACGGAGTCCGGGCTCGCATGTATAGAGCTGCGCTCAAATTTCGCATTGGGGAGTATCGTAATCGACAGTGATCTTTTTTTATTATTTATTTATGACACTACACTGAGGTGTACGTGCACCGATCCAAGATGAGGCCAACCTTTCTAGAAACGCGATAATGGGCACCATACGACGCGCGTATTTTAGGCGGTAATAATTAATTTCGGTTCATGTCAACGTCAGCCTCTACAAAAAGACGAAACTGAATGCAAAGCATGGCGGTAGACGGACCTCTGCGCGCGGATTAGCTCATGTTCATCGCCACACGTTGGGCGCTTCCGGCGGCGGCGCTCGCCCAACGAAAATATCTGGCAAGGCTAGATCGGCGGCCAGCGTCAACTCTTCTGACGCCGGGCGTCTTGCGGTAGTCGCCGGCCACCGTTAGTTCGATCTATGTGCTCTAGACGTAAAAGTGGACGCCGGCACGTAGTACGGTCGTGCGGGTGCGCTCGGCGTGCAGCAAGTCCAGCGCGCTGATTTGGTGTTACAGGGCCGCTATTTTGTAGCGATGCCTTTAAAGTAATAATGCCTTTACGCGCTTATCGCGCTTTGTCAGTGGTCAGAGCGACGATCCGCTCACGATATCAACGTTGATAACGCGAGCGGACCGTCGCTCTGACCACTGACAAAGCGCGATAAGCGCGAAAAGGCATTATGACATTAAAGGCATCGCTACAAAATACCGGCCCAGGTGTCTTGTTCATCGGTTTGCTAGATAGCTTCTGAGCTTCAGTAAATTGTGTTGCGCGACGAGGTGCATAACTGTAAGTAGGGATGGTAAACGGGGTTAGTCGGTTGCGAGATTCTTGGTTCTAACGACAACAGAGCAATAAAGGGCGCTAGTTGGGTAATGTTGATTTCTTTTAACAAACAAAGTTAAGCAGTAACGGAAAAAGTAACAGATCTTTGTTTTGGACCATTACGAAACAAAAATCTTTGAGCAAATTATAGACAACAAGTTAAGAATAATGTTCGAATCCCCAATCATGGGCTTCACTGGGAGCAGCAAAGTGTGCGAGTGCACCATCAGTTTAGTGTGTGTTTATCGCCTGCGCTAATTCATTTGATTGCCGGTGCACGAAAGAATTATGTGGGAAGAAATTAGGGAAGAGTGGTGCTCTATCGCTTTCTTTCGGCCTATCATGTATCCATACAAACTTGACAATGCGAAAAATAAACAGTGTTAGTCGCGCTTTGTCATCTCCACTTGTGTTCCCTAAAGCCCCTCTATATCTCCTCTCTTGCGCGCTCCATCCTCGACCGTGGCGCCGCCTACACCGCTTGAGCCTAGCAGACGACCTTTCGCAGAGTGTATGCATGCTTAGCAATGCCGTGCGCTTTAAGCGTTCTAGCTCCGAGTAACTTTGTGTATAGCATAGGAGTTCTATGCGAAGGGTTATATATATATATATATATATATATATATACTGACAGGTGCACTTTTTTATCTTTCACCGGTGACCGCTTTTCATCGCCTAACCAATGTTTAACATTATCGCTCGGCGCAGGACGCGCCTGCATGTATCGGAAGTTTCTCGAGCGTTGTCGATACTTCTATTCGTTGTCTGTTGGCACCACCCACTTATGTATAATCTGTTTGTATGAGCGACGCGAACTGTCTAGTACTTTCTGGAAGACACGAGGGCACCAGGGATTACTCTGGAGCCTTCGATGACTCATGTAGAAAAGCCGACGCGTTTCGCCGCTGATCAGATTTCGGCGATCGCCGACTGTGTTCACCGCTATCGGGCTTCGAGTGCAACTTGCTTTTGTGGGCACAGGTTCGCCCAATAAAAAGTCCGTTTCGTCATTCACAGTTTTGGGACTGTTTTCTTCACCGCAACTACTACGTGATAATATATACAAATTCAGTGATCGCAGATTCTTTTCCCTGTTTTGATAACTATTTTAATAAATATCTGAACAAGCGCTAACGCCGTACCATGACGATTCCGAATGTATCGCGTGCACTACATTTGTCAAGAGCGTGTCGCACGATCTTGTTGCGAATGGTTGTAAATAACACGTTTACGACGGAATTCCAGCATCCTGGCCTCCAGAAAACCCTCAGTAAGCTAAATAATCCGCTGCGTCCTTGCCACTTGAATTCGAGACGCGTATAAGCTATGACGCTCAAAGGCTGGCGGAGGGCACGGACGCACCAGTCTTAGTGTCCTACAGCAAGGGCGCTTCAGACACATAGTGGTCGTACGAACTAATAGTTGAACGAACAAGCAAGTAAACGACTAAACGAACGAGCAAATGACTAAATTAACGACAACTAAACCAGCCAGTGAACGAGCGGGCGACCGCATGTTTTCTTTGCGAGTGCTCCACCCCCGCATCGTAACCTTGAAACACTTTAAAGCTCACGCGAATTAGCACGTACGTCTGAAAGACCTATGATGCTGTCGTTCGGCGACGAACGCACCCCGTAACTCGGTTTCGGGAGAGCACGCACGCTTTTCATCGGCGCCTTTGTATCGCAAATCCAGCGGGTGGCCGCCAGTGACGAACAATAACAAAAAAAGGCAAACAAAGCTATTCGCTCTAAAGAAAGCTAGTAAGTAACCACAAAAGGCAGAGCTGCTTTCCTAAGATGCGTTTTCATGCTCCAGCCTCCAATGTTAAAATGATTGAGCTGAATAGTGAAAGGTTCGTAATCACGTTCTTACACGCAGTTTCGAGTGCCCGCGAATTCAAGCCTGTTGGCGTACAAAACGATTAAGCTTCTTGCCTTTGCTGAAACTAATTTCGCATCCGAAGGCGCAGCAGGTCATCGTGATGGAAATTGCCGTGAAGCGACGTTGCACTTGCCGCAAAACATAGTTGCCGGCATTCGAAAACCAAAGCAATACGGAAGAGCAACGGCGCCAACATGTGCTCCTCGCAAGTCGGTAGACGCTTATCAGGCGAAAATGGCGATGGAGCGCGATCGTGAAGCAACATAGCCAGCGCCCGGCGGCGCGACGGGCCACGTGATGCCATTAGGCCAATACCGACGAGGCGATGGCCTCGGACAGTGCGTGCGAGAAGGTGGGGACATTCTTCAAAGCGTGACGCTACTTTTTACATTGAGGGGCTTTACTGTTCCCGTGTTGTCTGTACGTGTAATGCGTCAACACGATTATTCAAAGGAAGTCTTGATACGTTTTGCGAGCGCGAAAGATACGCTGAGCAGAGGAGAGACGGCAGGCCATCTCTTCCCGGACTAAGAAGTACGCCACAGGCTTTTCGTTGTGTGTAGGACGGAAGTGGCTTACAGGGCCGCTATTTTGTAGCGATGACTTTAAAGTAATAATGCCTTTTCGCGCTTATTGCGCTTTGTCAGTGGTCAGAGCGACGGTCCGCTCGCGTTATCAACGGGATCAGCCGGCCGTGAGCGGTGGATGATAAGACTATTCCAAAACAAGTCATAAGGCATCGCTACAAAATCGCGGCCCAGGATTCCACTCTCGTTTGACCGAAGCTACGTTGATCAGACCAGAAGGTGCGTAAACGATTCGCTGAGCGAATATCGCGCGTTTGTAAACAGCAACAGCAAGCCTAGGACATCTTGCTGATCACTAAAAATTAAATTAAATTATGAGATTTTATGTGCCAAAACCATAATCTTATTATGAGACACGCCGTAGTGGGGGACTCCGGAAACTTGGACCACCTGGGATTCTTTAACGTGCACCTAAATCTAATTACGCCGGTGTTTTCGCATTTCGCCCCTATCGAAATGCGGCCGCCGTGGCCGGGATTCGATCCCGCGACCTCGTCTTCAGCAGCCCAACACCATAGCCACTGAGCAACCACGGCGGGTCTTGCTGATCACTGTCGACGATGTTCACTGTCGACGAAATCATAACCTAGAATCTAAATCTGCACAACGAAAGACGGTGATACTTGCATTAGCACCACTTCTGTTCGTATCACGACAAAATAATGACATACCTTAGTGAGATAAGGAGTGGCACGGATGCGGGCTATAAATGCTCAGATGCGTTTTATGTCCTTTCTCGAAAAAAGCCAGCTTTTATGGTGTCTGCGTCTCTTCTCCGCGTCACGTCCCATTCGCGTTGATAGGACGACTTATGAACTCACATAACGTAGAGCGACGTTGGCTGAACATTAAAAAAGTTGTCGCAGTTTCACCCGAAAGGAGGAGCATCAATAGCGATAGCAAATTAGTAGAGAGCTATACGGAATAAGGAGGAGGTGTTTAATATACATAAGGAAGAGACGCTTAATTCTGCAGCCCATCAGGGAGCACGGCTAAGGATAGTAGTTTTATCAGGTGTATGAACTTGGACATGCAGCAGCACCAGCAACGCGCGGAACTGTTGACGACGCCGTCGGTGTTTTGTCCGCGTTCGCACTGTTGCTGGTGACTGTTGCCGGTGCCTCTGGGATCAGAATGGGACACTCGTCGAGCAGCTTCGGAAATCTTACCTACCTTCTCGCCTCGCAACGTTTTTATATAAATACACATTTGGTGCCGCAGCTAAACGTCGCCTCCCCTCCCTCCCTCCCGTACCCCCACGGCTTTTCGCGCGACGGAAGAGGTCACGTTTGCTCTCTATATATGGTGATTGTAAAGGAGGAAAGAGGCGCTTAATTCTGCAGCCCTTCAGGGAGCACGGCGCAGAACGCGCGTTTGCTCTCCAACGTGTGTTCGCTCCCCGTGAAAGCGCGCGTCCCTCGCGCCCTTTCACTCGCACATACAGCGTCCGGAGCGCCGCGATGATTTCACCACCATTGACGTCATACGGAACCTCAAGGTGACGGCGACGACGACGCCGATGGCATAAATCCGCTTTGGAGTGTCCATATAATTGCTATCGCAATAAAACTGCTATGAAAGGCCTCGAAATAGAAAATTGAGTTTTACTGCTCACTATACCAGCAATTTCAAAATTGGTGTTCACGTACTTACCATATGGGTTATCTTTCAAGTCACTTCTGAAACGCAGGCATGACAAGAAGTAATATTGCCAGAGTCCCGACAATAAAATTGAATTTCATGAAAAATTGCACTCCGTAATAAAGAAAGGCAAGACTGAACGCTTGTCGAAAGCCACACCCGAACCGCGATTATAGACGTACGTTAACCGCAACCAATATTCTGGGAACGTGTGTGAATAAATACAAACAAAAACAGAAATGAGTATTAAATATTACTTATTCCAAGCGAAGCTGCCTAAGCATATTGAGTCACATCAGAGTATGTACTACTCCACTACATATCCACTGCATGTAATACTTCGCATGAGCACTTCTTTCGCGGCAATTTTTAAAACGCCGGAAAGTCATTAATACACATGTTACTTCGTCATAACATTTACCATCGTGTACTCCCTCCCTCCCCCTCTCAAATTTTGTTGGATTTGATATCGTTTCAGTTCATAGTTACTCCAGGGCAGCGGGATAAATTATTTGTTCGTAGAACGCATTCAGACAGCTCCGGATCACTTGCTTGCGTAATTTACTGCAAATATCATAATTAGTCCCCTGTCTTTGAAGTTTACTTACACGGTGCCCATACCGTGTCCTTTATATTCACCAAATATAAACAAAGTGTCTCGTTTATTTAACACACGACATCACTGAAAGCAATGAGGAACGCCTTATGACCCATGAAGAAAGGGGGGAAAACGACGGCTGAGTATTTATTTCAAATGCTTATAACTATACCAGGAACATAAACATTTTGTCGCACATTGCACTTACCATGATCCCACTCTCCTTTCCAGGAAATATAAAACTGAAGAAACCAACAGCTATGTCGGGACACTGGGAAGCATGGCTAAAAGCGGCCATATCCCACGCTCTAACGCTTGAAGAAGAATTGTTTACGAAGACTCCGTTTGGCCTAAAGTCATTTAACTCCGCACAGAGAGTTTTCATAGCGTGCCACCATTTTTCGGTAAATTTGGTCTTGGTGGCGTTAACAGTTCTGTCAGGGCAGTAGGCTCAATTCTGCCCCGTTCGTTAGAATGGCTCATAACACTCTACAGTGCTTGCATATGTAATTTATTGCGAAAGTCCCAATTACCCATCTAAAAATTTTAAGCTTTACCTACACATCAAACGTTACCTGGTCCTTAGCGTCACAAAACATAAAGAAGGTGCTTCCTTTAGTTCTATTAGGATACCAGGCGAAACCGATATATCACGCATGAAAAAGTAAAAGGAAAAAAAACAGGGTTCAGTTAATATTCGTAACGCTTCTAAATAAACCAGAAACGTTAAAACTCCGCGACACATAGTACTTAAACTGCTTCCTATTCATCAAAGTATAAAATATCTGGAATGCAGAGTTCTCTTGGGGACAGTGTGAAACCTGGCTGATAACAGCAGCGTGATACTTCCGAATACTTGCTAACAGTTTTTTTACAGCTGTATTTGATCAACACGCATTTACCATTTCCCATAAACTTGGCGTATTGTTCCCCGTATGTTCGCAAAATGTTACCTCAGCAGTAGTTGTAGCTACGACAGCTGCGCTGTCATAGCTACAACTTCGGAAAACATTCTATCGGAAGAGGCGAATTTAACCCACTCATTTTATACACTGCCAAATATTGCCCATAACATGCCCCTAATTTTCCGCAGATATAAGCTAGACGACATGTTTAGCTCACCGATAACACCGGATAAACAAACTACGCACCTCGAATGATGCACTAAAATACACAGAAAAACAAGGGTTTAGTAATTATTTGCAACACTTGCATTTCAATCAGGGAAGTGAAAGTTTCGCTATTCATTGAGCTTAGAATTCTCCATATTTTCACGGAAGTTCAAGTGAGTATCTCTTGCAGTTGTTTTAGAAGTCTGGGAAACATTTCGGCTAGTGGCACTACGACACCTTGAAACACTTCAACGAGTAACTTTGCAGAAAGGCTGTAACGAACCTACACAAAATGAACATATATCGCTCGTCACTCAGAACACTGCTTCGTACTTAAAATAAATATGAACACCGTGCCGTGCATAGTTCATCGAGGATACCGGGGGAAAACAACTAAATGTCGTGTATAACGCATAAAAAAATGGGAGAAAGCGACTATAAGGTAAGTGTTTTTCAAGCACGCAAGCAACCTCTACAGTTCAAATTTTCGGGACACGTCACCAAAAGGTGGCCTTAATTTCTTCAAAATATGAAATATCTGCTGATCTTGCTCCTGCCAGGAAACAAGTAATAGTGTAGCTTCCATTTAGACATGGTCTGAAAATGAAACCGACAAAGCATAAGCGACACATGCCTTTAGAAAATGTTCAGTTCATTATTCTATAGGTATTGAAATAGAATGATGACTGGAACTATTTTCCTGATGACTGGAAAGTACCCTTGTTGTACATGTACGCAAATCGGGACCACTGTATCCAATTATCGACCCATTTGTTTAACAAGTTGCGTACCTAAAATTTCCTGCCGTAATTGGCACACCAATGATTTCATGCCATAAGGCACGCCAGTAGCCGAGCGTGGCTAATTATAAATGTTTACCAGGAGCACTCCCCTCGCCCGCAGGTTAAATATAGCAAGCCGATTGTGTTTTTAAATACGGTAAGGCGGTTCAAAAAAAGCTGGGAATTATGCAAGTCGCGCAAGCGGAAATTTGTTACGGCTGAAACTGTCCAGCGCCTCCTCCGCAATGCGAGCGTGTATGCGAATTCCGCGTGTCGCCCACGACAGCGCATCGCAAGGGACACAAAAGACAATACTCGTTGCCCAAACAGGGTATACGTAGTAAAGAAAAGCAGGCCACTCTATTAAGAAATAAAATTGAGCTTCAGCTGTAGTTTTGTTGGACTTTCCAGCGTGCAGCCGAAAGTGCCCACTTTCAAAAATGTGGGCGGGAGGGGGGGGGGGCAAATGGCGTCCTCTGCCCCCCCCCCCCCCCCGGGTAGATACGCCTATGGTTGTAGTATAAGGTTTTTTGCGCCTTGTCACGTTGGACTTGCCGGCTGTTATAACCGCCTCCCACAATACCTCCACCTGTCTACCTTATCTCCCTCGGTCTCTACCTGGTCGCTCTGTTATTCGTCGAACTTCCTCCTATTCTTTATAGGTCTCCGAGGTCGACGTATTTCTTTCATTATTACCTTCCTGTTTGTCCTTGTCCTCACAGCACGTGCTTCTTGGTCGCAGCTCGCGCTATACTCGAGTTCGCACTTTCTAGGCGATCTAGTCGCCTGCTGAATACGCGCAGCCGACACATAAATTCCGCTTCGTCCGCCTCTTCCAAACTAACAAATGTGGTCGCATTCAGCAGGTCCACCAGTTCACGCACTTCTCATTTTGCTTGTTTCTTGTCCGTCTCCGAGATCATTTTTCCCTACGCACTCTCAATCGTACAACAGAAAAGTATTTAAATTCACAAGAAGAAAAAAAGCTAGCAGAAATAAGTGTACCGTTCATGAATAAAAAAAAAATCCGCGACAAAAAAAAAAGAAAAGAAAAGAAAGCACTACAAGCCAAATAAAAATGCTCCTGAAACTTCCTAAAAACTTCAGTGTTTACACGATTCTTTCTTTGGGGGAAATGAGCCACAAATACATTCGTATCAAATCGACGCCTTTTTTCGTTGCGCCAACAGATACAAAACACCTTCTGCACTTTGCAATGGGAGTTATGCCATATTTCGGCTATAAATACTGTGCCACGACTGACGGCAACCAAACTATTTCTTGCGTGTTTAGATTAAATCCTGTATTGTTTCGTGCCCGATACATGGCGCTGCGTTTCACAGCGATTTCTGTGAGCACCCTGATCCGTCTGTGTATTTCTGAGTTCGTTCGCCCCAAAGAACAGTTGCAGAAGCCCCGATTGCGGGAGCCTAAGAACGGCCCCAGGGTCGTTGCGTGTGGCCGCAGTTGGGATCTTCATGTTGGGCTGCTACGCAGCGTCTGCCCGGGTGACACGTGGCTCTGCCAAGCGGTGGCTCATCGGCACCTGGTGGCTGGCCGTGTTCGTGTTGGCAGCGGGCTTCACGGGCCACATGAAGGCCAGCCTGACCATGAAGGACCCGCGGGCACGCTACGACACCCTACAGGACATCATGCAGAGCAAGGACGTACTGCCGGTCATCATTCGGGGAACCACCTACGAAGAGCGCTTCCGGGTACGTGTCTCCAACACTCACCGTATACGCCTGCTTTTATGTTTCTTGGTGGATTCTGTGCACTGCTTCCGAAAGCGTGCTCTGCGAAAGCGTACTCAGCGACAAGCACTCACCTGGGCCGGTATATTATAGCGATGCCTTTCCGATGCTAATGCCTTTTCGCGCTTTTCGTGCTTGGTCAGTGGTCAGTGCGACGGTACGCTCACGTTATCAATGGTGTCAGCCGGCCGTGAATGGTGGATCTTAAGACTAGTATAGAATAAAGCATAAGGCATCGCTACAAAATACCGACCCTGTCTTAGACAATTTATTTCGGTATTTTCCGTGCTCTCATTCCCCTTATGCTGAGCACGGTGGTCCAATTTGATACGGAACCCATATTCGGCATGCAAGTACTCATTACCGCAGAAGTGTGAGTTTGAACACGACTCCCCTGATACTTATTAAGTACGCTACTCCCTTAAAACGACCTATTTTTGTACTTCAACGCATAAAGCGACGTTTTGTTAGGAAACTAACTGGAACGCCAATGCATTTCTCCGCAAAGTTCGGGAATTAATATATCTAAACTGGTGTCATCCCTAGAATTCATTCCAAGTGGATCCGCCTTGCGAATTCCACAGCTACAATTTGTAAATTGCAATATAGGCCATCATGTAATTAGTTAAAAATTTAATTAGTGAATTTTTGGTAATTATTCGATTATGCATTTCAATTTCTTGTGCAAGTTATGTCCGCCTCTACGAGTAGACCAGCTCACCAACTAGAATTGTGCTATCTGCCACAGGCAACCTTTAAGAATTTTTGAAAGTGTTCGCTGAAACACCCTGTATATTTGAGGCATGTATTATACAACGCGACGTCTTCAATTTTGCTGCCGTTGTCAAGTGCGTCGTCTGCTAGCGAGCGCACGTTCGCTACGCGGATTTATTTATTTCCAATAAAGTTTTTACTCACTCACTCACTCACACAGGCGGACGTCCAGTTTTTCTCGCAGAACGGCTGTGCAGTACATTTTTTAAATGTTTTAGTTGCTTTGGTGCGCCCATGACTCTTGACGGCCAATAGTTTTAGCCAATAGTGAACTGCTGCTTTTATCACTGTCTTCTAAAAGTAACTGGTATTTCTACAGCATGAAGCTACGTAAGAACATTTTATTATTGATATCATGTCATTCTTCGCGCGCTTCTTGTTGGTGGATATTGACCAGGGACAATGATCGAAGAAAACAATATTAGAGTGAAATAAACCAGGTTTGTTAACTGCGTGGTGCGAAGAATGGCAAATGTATTTCTAGGCAAATAAATCAAATGGTACATAGACTTATATATTTACGATATACGTGTAAGGGAAAAAATAAGAAATATTCTAAATGCACTAATTGAACAACTCAGAACTCCCGACCGGAATAAGCGCACGTGTTTGCAGTAACAGACACACTTATTAGTGAATACTGTACATAAAACTCTCATTCACAGAAATAATATTCATAGAAGCAAAACCATCTTATATAGATAAGCAAGTGTTGCTGATATACTGTACGACGGCGAATAGCCGTTGCCGTTCGAATGTAACGCATAACAGCACCATTGAAGTCTCAAAGGTGAGTGACCGATGCAAGTGAGGACTGTTATTCCGAATGATTGTGCTGCCGGGGAGTCGTAGCTGTTGTGCAGAGGCGCAGTTCCTGAGAGAATTAATGCACGGGTGTTAATAAGTCCTGGCTAACAAGTTCTTAGCTGTCATTCAATATAAACGCCCCGTTTGGGGGCAGCCTGCAAATCTGCTAACTTGATTCAGGCAAGGAAAACTTTTTTTGAAAGTCTCACCATGTTTGCAACCCATGAAAAGTGGGTGCCCCATGTGGTACCACACTTATCTTCAATGAACGCAACAGATCTGCACATATCTCTACGTGTATGTGAGGCATGCCGTTCCTTTGTTTCATTATGGTAATTATGCTAGTGCACCGGATAACCGAAAGCAGCCGTTCATAGTATACAAGCTGCTGAGTTGAGCGGTCGTACATTTGGGAACAGCATTACATTTATGTATGAAATATAGGATAAGCGTAACATGTCTTTCTCGGAAATCAGACTCGAGAATAATTAACAACTATTTTGTTTACACCCCAAAAAGCTAGAACACTGCCACATGCTTTTCTCTCTCTCTTTAATTTAAAGAAATTCTTAGTTTTTACGTGGCAAAATCACAATATGATTATGAGGTTTAGTTTTCACCACCTCGGCTACTTTGACGCGCACCTAAATAGAAGTACACGAGTGTTTTTCCATTTCGCTCCCATCGAATTCCGTGACCTGGATTGAACCCGCGAGTTCCATGAAGTTTAGCAGCCCAACGCCGTATCCACTATATAGCCACTAATTAGGCTACCGCGCCAGCTTTCGTTCTTTCCTTCTTTTTTTTTCCTTTTTTTTTGAAGTATTGACAGGGAAAAAATTGCCACGTACGGCTTATACGGCCAAAGATAAGCCTATAGAATGACTAACTAAAACTGTTTTCGGCGCACGAGGTCCTACCGCAATAAATGACCCCGTGCCAATTACTCCGCTTTCTGCTACGCGAGGAAGGCGGAAACTTAAATGGAATGTTGCGCTGCAGTTTACTCTTTTCTTTAATCTATAACAATGCGTCCCGTAAATCTGAGTACAAGGCGCCGGATGGGGCAGATATGCTTTACTTGTTTGAAGCGGCAAGCAGGAAGGTTACATGTGTTTCTCCGTCTGCGTTTCGCAAGACCTACTCATAGAAAACTATATGCGCAACAATACATACGAGAGATAAATGCTGCTTGAAGAACGAGAAAAGTATTTGTTCTCCAAAGGGAACCGTACAATAACATAGTGGAATGAAAGCCGACACTGCGGCCGCAATGCACGCGCATCACCGAGCGGCATTAAAAAAATAAAATGAAATAAAGAAGAGAAAGTAAGGCATTCTTAAGGCATAAATACATGTCATATGCAATTATGAACACAATTTGAGCGGTCTCAAAGCAAATATCAGTGCGCGAAGTAGGACGAAAGACCCTGCCGAGCTGTATCGCCAGCAGTTTCCAACGGCGCGACCTTGATGCGGCCCAATCCACTTCGATCGCAGCGCTGCCACAGTATTTTTCCACATCGGGCGCCTCACCGCAAAGCATGCGCCGCCCCAGCCGTTCGTCCCACTCGACCGTATTCTAGTACACTCTAGCTTCGCCATAGAGTTAATATACTGACTCTAGAGGACAAGCTGCCCATAGGGCCCATGCACTGAAATCGGTCACCGCAAGAGCGCTGCCATTATGATACGCTGATGTTTCCAGCTCCTGAAACGCTTGCTAGACTTGGCGCTAGTGATCAGTTTTAATCTGGAAACCTATAACTTGTAGTGTGTGTGCAGCCGTGTGCGCGTGGGTGTGGGAGGTGTTGGCCGTGCAGCTGGCATTTACGCAACCCAAGGATGACCCTGGTAAAATTTCCGGCGGTATGTCGTTTTCAACGGTCACGCACTAGCGAAAATACCGTATAGCTGTTAAAGGTTCCCTGTTTGCTGTCGCAAGTGTCACTTGACGAGCAATAGGTAAAAAAAATGTTGTACTGTGATGCTTTTCGAACGGTTGCGATGAATCGCGAAAGCTGTCTACTCGCGTGATGTTCTGAACTAGTCGTTTACTTACGTTTACTTACGAAAGTAAGTAAACGTAAGTTAGTCGTAAAACTAGTCGTTTACTTACGTGTGAAGGGAAATGCCAGAGCCATTTGGAGCTTTAGTCTTGCACAAAAGGCACGAGGGTGCCATCGCCTCGACCGATGTCGTCGCGCCATCACATGTCAAAGCTAAACTATACCAAACGAAACCACAGAACACCCATAACGAAACTACCACGCATCCGAAAACACAAATAAAAAATATCCGAAACCGGAACTCGCGCTATTCAATGAATGAGTACATCGTGAATTGCATAAATTACGTTTGCAAGCACTTCCTGTAAGCTTAATATCCACACATCACCTTCATAAAGCCATCAGGTATTCGTTTTTTATGACACAACATAAGGCCTCCTATAGTTGTTTTCATCTCTCAAAAGTAATTGCGCTGGCCACATTGACGCGTTACAAGTTGGCGCAGACAAGATGGCGGCGCCCTAGCGGTCCGCCCTTTTTTGGCCCAGCTTTGCCTCTAGAGTCAGTTATATTTACTCTATGAGCTTCGCCTTACGTTTACCGAGCCATGACGTCACCGCGCCGTGCGGAGTGGTTGCCGCGGCTGCGCACAGGCGGAGGTAAGCCGTGACGTCACTGTGCCGACCCACGGGATATATAGCTCCACGTCGCCGCCGCGGCGACACAAGAGCCCCGCCGTCCCCGCGCCGAGCACATCGCCGCGAAGATGGGGCTGCCGAAGAGGAGCTTCACTCCCGAAGAAGAGGAAGCGCGCCGCGAAAGCCGCCGCGCCGCTACCCGAGAGCGAGTGAGACGACTGCGGTCCGATCGCGAACATCGCGCGCCCAAGTGGCGGCGAAACGTCGGCAATTCGCAGAAGATCCGGTGTTACGAAACCGCGAAACCGAGCAAAAACGTTTGAGCGTCCAGAAGTGTCTAGATACTTTAATGACCGAGTGTTCGTTGCTCTTTGGGCTGTCGATGATTCAGGGGTGATCTTGCGGGGGGATCCTCGATGGATCCGGATAATCTCGCAAAAACTTGGCCGAACCGAGATAAAGCTAGGTGGTATCGCCAGCTTCGCTGTTTATCCAGTCTTCGCACCACTAGTGTGAAGCTGCCCGTCGTCGAGAGGATCTCAAGCCAAAGAAGCGGGCTCAGGGAGCAAGACACGCTAAGAATAATACAAGCACTGCTCACCAGCCGCCTCACATACGGCATGCCGTACCTGACTTTAAAGAACGCAGAAATAGAAAATATCAACATCATGATAAGGGCGGCAATCAAAGTCGTCCTGGGACTCCCCCCCCCTCCCCCCCAGGGCCTCTACTACACGTCTTTTTAAGATGGGCGTCCACAACACATGGCAAGAGCTCACCGAAGCGCACAGGAACAGCCAACTGGAACGACTCAAGCTCACACCCACCGGGAGATCAGTACTCCGACACCTGAACTACAGTGAGACGTACGTCGCAAACATGGACAAGAAAGAACGAATCCCATCGGACGCTCGAGAGTCCCTCTGCATTGCACCCATCCCGCGCAACATGCATCCCATATACCACAAGACTAGAAGGCATGCTAGAGCCAACGCTATCAAACGAAGATTCAAGCAAGACCCGGACGCCCGCTACACCGACTCGGCCAAGTATCCGCATCGAAACGCGTACGCTCTCAGCGTCGTAGACTCCCGAGGCCTCGAGTTAGCATCGGCAACCGTCAAGGCACGCTACCCGGAAACGGTGGAAGAAGCGGCAATCACTCTCGCCACCACCACATCCACAGATTTTCACCGACTCTCAGGCCGCCTGTACAAACTTCTGAGGGGCCGCATCTCGGCTGATGCACTCAAGGTACCAACACGACGAAGCACTCCGCTCCCGTACACCTGCGTAACGTGGGTACCCGGAAATGAAGAACTAGAAGGGAACGAAGCGGCCCACACCGCTGCCCGCGAGCATGTCAGCCGGGCTCCCCTCGCCCCACACGCTCTCCGACCCGCGGCAGAAGAGGCGAAAGCCGTACCCAACAACCATTGGGCAATATTGCAACACTACAGGCTCGAGCGCCGCGGGTACCCTCCACCACACCCAAACCTTGACAAAGAAGAAAGCGTGGTCCTCAGACCCCTACAAGGCAATACGTACACTCACGGAACTACAATGCACCGCCTCTACCCGACGCTCCACGGCCAGATCTGCCCACTCTGCAACGTTCCCGACACCCTGGCACACTTGCTCCTGGAATGCCCGTGGCATGAAGACAGCGAAATACAGCCGGAAATGGACGCGAACCGAGCACCACAAGCCAACGAGACCACCTAGTCGAAACATGGGAAGCTAAGCTCGCCCTCGGGGACCTGGAAGACCAACGACAACTCGTCGCCAGGGCCAAGAGGGCAGTCGAAGCCAGAGTGTTCCTGGACTAAGGAACCTTCCCTTCTAGGGTGATACCGGGCCTCGCTCGGGACACTGTTTCAACAATAAACGTTTCTTTCTCTCTCTCACTCTTCCTCTTTCCTTATCCTTTTTCGAGATGGGTGTGGTGTCATTTTTATAGGATAATTGCTAGCCTGTTTCTCTTTCTCTCTTGTGTATGCGTGGTCGTAATGTTTACATCATGAATAATGATGATGATACCTAAATGTCACTCGCTATGAACGACGATAGTCATTACATGTGGATTTTTCGCGTTGAATGTACGATGACGTCACGCAGGCTTTGCGACACGAAACGTCCAGTTCGCCACAGAAACGCGGGTCGGAATGTCCAGGTACGTCAGTCATTAATTTAAACTTCTTTTTATGGGTTTAACGAAGCTATTTGCTTAAATATTGATGCCCTCGTCATTACTGACAAGCGCGAGCGACTAGTCATTAAGTTCATGAGTTGCGTGCCCCCTCTGCTAAAATAACAAGCGAATTTTTGAACGCGTAGTAGTCAGCTTCTTATCTATACCGCCGTAAATTCTGCTTGAATGGCAGCAGGATTGAAGTGAGCAACGGTGAGCAAGACAACCCATAGGTTGTCTTGCCCGAGCGTGTATAGTTCCGTATTACGAACTAAGCTTTTTCAGCGGTCACTTGACACGTTTTTTACCCCTGTCGAATGAAAGGTAGGGAAAGTGAATACACTCCATAAGGAGGAAAGAGAAAAGCAGAAGGCAGGGAGGTTAACCAGAATAACGTCCGGTGGGCTACCCTATACACCAGAGGAATGGGAAAGGGGACCACAAACATGATAGGGAGAGTGAGGAGGGAAGGAAAGAAGGAAATTATCGGTGAGTTCGCTGACGCATGTGGTATTGCACGAACAATCACAGACGTTCACGCAGGCCCGTCGTCCTCAAGAAGCACAAAAGGCCTTCACCGCTTTATGACCCGACGAGCGATGGGGGCGCTGTCCCAGCAACACCTGCACGGAGAGCGGCCGATTGTCCAGTTTTTGTCGCGCGTTAGCAAGTTTTTCTCTTTTTAAGGCATATCGTGGCACAGCAGGTGGTCGATAGCTTCTTCGGTGCCTCAGATGTCACATGCTGCACTGTCGGTCACTCCAATTAATGTAGAGTATACCTTTGTGAAGGTAACTCCTAACCAAAGGCGACAGAGAAGCGAAGCTTCACGTCGAGGAAGTCCGAATGGAGGTCGGAGTTGCAGTGAGGGCTTTAATCGATGCAGTCGTGGAAGTCTTATGTTTGGCGAGTTCCACTCGGTCAGTGAGAGACTGCGTGCCAGGTGTTGAAGCTGCCTTGCGGCGTCTGTGCTCGAAAGCGGAATTGGAACGCTGTGCTCTTGATATGATATGCGAGCATCGTTATCTGAGGAATCATTGCCACGGATTCCACAATGACCAGGTGCCCATTGAAAGACAACCTCGTGGCCTTTTTGTTGGACGCGATGGTGAAGTTTCACAATCTAGTATGTCAGCTGTTCATGACATCCGCGTCGGAGAACTGACTGTGTGCACTGTAATGCCGGTTTTGAGTCATAAAACACAGCCCATTTTCTAGGTTCTTCGGAATCAATTAATTCCAGTGCACGACTCAGAACTGTTGGTTCTGCCGCCGTAGAGGTCCTGACATGCGATATCTTGAACCGCAGTGTTGTTCCTCGCGTTGGTATAACCACCGCACCACCAGAACTAGACGGCGTAGTCGATCCATTGGCATAGATGTGCACGTGGTTGCTGTACTTTTCATACAAGAGGAGTAAGCTCAGTTGTTTTAGAGCAGGGGCCGGTAGATCTGACTTCTTCTGTAGTCCTGGAATCGTATGTCCTTGTGGACGGCTCAAACGCCATGGAGGAAACACTGGACACTGGCTTGGCCCTAGGTGCGTACCCTGAAGTATACGACGCACGATGTGCTCTGACAGAAGCGCTAAATGTCGTGCAGGGCCTTTCAGCAGTGAGGCTCACCAGGTGGTGGGAAGGGGTCCTACCACAGTGTCTGAGATGCGTACGCATTGTCTCAATGGTAATGTGCGTCGGGATTGGGAAATCCTGCATAATGGCAGTGGTTTCAACCGTTGACGCACTGCGTGGTAAGCAAGACATATCATAAGGGCTTGGGCTTGAATGTTGGACATTGCAGGCAGGCTGTACCGCAGGTGTTGAATATTGTAGGCAGGCTGTACCACAGGAATCTAACGAACAACACTATGTACAGCCATAACATATCGTGTATAGAGACTCCAACTTTTTCCTGCAAAAAACCTGAACAGGTGACATATAGCAGTCAGCCGCTATTTCACGTAATACGCTCCATAAAGCAGGTAACAAACACTCCGCACTCAACTATCCTCGAATTTCCCTCGGCGGCATCCAATTCAAACTTCTCGAGCATATTGTAAGAAAGATGACGAACGTTGGCGCAGAGACAGCAGCATCGGCAGCATCAAGCGCGCAGATAATACACTATTGAGCCCATGTCAGTTTGGATTTAGACCCGGATGCTCGATTTTGTGCGCCCATGTCGATTTAGAGGAACGCATTAAGCTTGCACGGAACAGGCGGCAGTATGCAGCTTTAGTGACCCTTGATTTAGCTAAAGCCTGCGATAGTGTAGAACATGTCATACTCCTTAACGTTTTAAGTGGCATGGATTTCCCTCGATACATGATGAAATGGATACATGAATTTTTAAAGGATCGAAAATTTTATTGTTCTCAGCGTGGCTTGGTGACACAAAAATATAATCAAGCAAAAGGAGTTCCCCAGGGATCTGTCCTTTCTCCTATTTTGTTTAACATTTTGCTAAGTTCAATACCATTGTGCGATAGTGTACAAGTATATGTCTGCGCACACGACATAGCATTATTTGCGTCTGCGAGTGATATTCACTCAATACAGAGTACACTGCAGTCATACATAGGAACACTTGAAGCCTGGTTTGCGAATATTCGAATGTCGCTCAATGTTAACAAAAGCGCCTTGATTGTGTTTCCATTGAATGTACCAATTAATATCTCTCTCCAATATCATCAGGAACTTATTCCGCAAGTTGACTTTATCACATATCTCGGTGTAATATACGACAAAAACCTGAGCTGGTGAAATCACATTGATCATGTTAAATCTAGGGCGACACGCGCTGTTGGCATGATAAGCAAACTTGGCCGACATCGCTCTGGGCTACGCAGAGACACTTTAATGATGATTTATCGTATGTACGTTCGTCCGATATTGGAATTTGGGTGCGTGCTATTCTCTGGTGGGCCAGCGTACAAAATTAACCCCTGGTTCTTCTAGAGCGGGAGGCAATTCGGAATTGTCTCGGTTTGCCAAAATTTGTAGCTAACAATGATTTATATCGAGAAGCACGACTCTCTACACTTCGCTGCAGATTCCGCATTCTAACAGTAAAAACATATTTAAACATTTATGCATCTTCTTTGAGAAGATCACAATTTGTATTTATTAGGGAAATGAGGGCATTTTTAGATGAGCATTGGTCCCGCCTACTTTGACCTCAAGTTTTGTTTGTACAAGCTGAGCTCGATCCATTAAATGTTAATATACGCGAGATCGCTTAGTCAGACAAACCCTTGCCTAATATAATGATAAATTGACGATATATTCCATCGAATGTCAAACTTCTGCCCACTACATACTTAAACGGCATGTTACAAGATCATTTAACGCAACTAGGAATAGATCATGTGATCGCGACTGACGCGTCAATGAATGAAGAGAAAGCGGGTGTGGGTATTTTCCCCGAGTCACTATCCTGGTCTTATGCAGTCCGCCTTCCAGATTTCACACCCATATTTTTGGCTGAACTAGCAGCGATTATCTTAGCTCTGCGGAAACTTCCTTCAAATTACTCAACAGTGGTTATAGAGACTGTCAGTATGTACACTGTCAGTATGTACATCGCTCACTTCATGTGCAGACACTACTGTAACCAATACATTTAAATTGTTAACTCCTCCTAACGTAAGTCTGGTATGATTGGTATGGGTTCCAGGCCATCGTGGTATATTCTTAAATGAAGTGGCTGACACACTTGCGCGGATATCTCTTGATGGACCAGTTATGTCTGTCATGCCTGGTTCGGCTTATGTCACTGCGGCTAGGTTCAGAAAATTTTCCCTATTACAAGATTCTACGAAACTGAAAATCCAAACAACGGAATTTAATCATTTGTCCTTTTCGTGGGACAATAAATGGTGCCCCACTCATACATTAGAAATCTCCATAACAAAATTACGGCGCCGAATCCCACCATTAAATTTTTACCTATACAGGTCCGGTCTGGTACCGTCCCCTCTGTGTCCTACCTGCCTGGAACCCGAAAACATTGAGCACTTTCTATTAATTTGTCGTGGCTTTAGGAATCAGAGGAAGAAATTCGAATTTTCATTCCGTAAATTATGTATTTCTCTAACTACTCAAAATATCCTCTCCTTCGGGGCTTCTTCAATAGGCTTTAACCACAGGAACATCTGCGGGGCCTTCTGTGACTATATGTGTGACACAAAAAGACTACCCAGTTATTTCTCGAAATAAATAATTGTATAAATCATTAAATCGCTAGTTGTTGTTTCGAAGTTATTCTAATACCACCAACATTTTTTTGCTGTTTATATACAATTACAGTAAATTTAATTCTGTCTCTGCCCTGTAAATCTCTTTCCAAGTTAGCACAAACGCTATACTTCACCCTGATTTACTTTTTCGTCTAGTTTTTTTTCCTCTCCCCCTTCCCTTTAACCTTTAACCGCCAGCTTCTAGGCCAATCTCCCGTAGTGGGTAAGCGCCACGGATGAGGATCAAGCAAGCAAGCAAGCAGCAAAAGCTCGAGCGAGAGGACTGTGCTCGGGGCATCCTATGACCGACTGTCACTACGAACCTCAATAAATCTCCTTTATAAGTGGTGGAGCCGTGCGGAGTAACGTTCCACTCTACCATCCTGGAACTTCGTTCGCGGACGCTACCCTCTGCCATGCCGGACGCCGACCAGCACTCTTCCATCGCCACCCGTCCCTTGCGCTGGCACCATTCGCCAGCGGGAACCTCCCATCTTCAGCGGAACCGATGACAACGACGTTGAAGAGTGGCTGTCATCCAATGAATGGGTGAGCGTCCACAACAAATGGAATGACTCGGACAAGCTGGCTTACGTATCTTTCTATCTCGCGGGCGTGGCCAGTCTCTGCTTCAGAAATCATGAGAGGGATATCCGAACGTGGTCAGCGTTCAAGACGTCGATTACCGAAGTATTTGACCGACCCGCCGTCAGGAAATTCCGAGCCCAACAGCGTTTGCGTACACGCGCACAGGACACGGTGAGACGTTCACCAGCTATATAGAAGACGTTCTCGATTTGGGCAGGCGCGTGAACGCTGCCATGACGGCAACGGAAAAGATTAAGCAGGTCATGAAGGGAATCGATGATAACGTGTTCCAGATGCTTCTGGCCAAGGACCCGCGCACTGTTGGCGACGTTATCAGCTTGTGCCAGAGCTATGATGAATTACGGAAGCAGCGAGCTCTGGCAGGGCGACATCCCACACCTAATGCTGCTGAGCTCTGCGCCGACGTTCGCCATCTTCCTTACAAGGAAGCTTGCCGCTTGCTTGTTAAAGTGACAACGTCTCTGTCTGGATTGTCGCTTCGAACGGCAAGTGCTCAACCCATTCGCCCTACCGCTGCTTGTACAGTCCATGTAACAACACAGGACGTTTTATACACGATTGAGTTCATAGTTCTTTCATCGTTCTCCCACGCCGTTTTCTAGGGTGGAATTTTCTCTCACGCCACAATGCCATCATCAATTGCGCTGGGGCTGAGATTGAACTTTCCCACCTTAGTGACCTAGCCTCGGTCGATGCTCATTCTGCCGCTAAACTTCTCGTGAAGAAGACACCTGTATTCCCCAGGCCCGTGCTCTTCAGCATTTGTACCAGTCTCGTGAGGTGCTATATCCGACGGGACGGTCCTATTCATGCCCTCTCATCACTTTGTTACCTGCAAAGCACTTCCTTTGCCTTTTGCAGCTCTTGGCCTCGCCGCCGGTGTCAGCACGATGCCCATTTACAATCATCTTTCATCGCCGCTATCACTGCTCCGCCGTGAATGCCTTGGTTACGTCGAGTCCGATGATTCAACACGAATTGTCTCCGTCCTCGACGAAGTGCCTTCTACTGCCGTTCATAAACTGAGTGCCCTCTCCGTAGCCGACTCAGCATGGACAGCCCATTCATCGCCGAAGATCTGACACATACGCAGCGATCTCAACTTCTCACAATCCTTTAGCACTTCCGCCGTTCTTTCGACGTTGTGCAAACATATCTTGGCCGTGCATCGATAGTCGAGCATCACATCGACACTGGCGCTCACTCACCGCTGCGACAAAGACCATATCGCGTGTCCGCTACGGAACGTTGCGTCATTGCAGAACAGGTCGATGACATGCTTCGTCGAGGCGTCATTCAACCTTCACACAGCCCATGGGCCTCTCCCGTGGTACTCGTCACAAAGAAGGACGGTTCCATCCGCTTCTGTGTTGATTTTCGACGGTTGAACAAGATCACGCTGAACGACGTCTACCCATTACCACGCATCGATGATGCTCTGGACTGTTTACAGGGAGCCGAGTTCTTTTCGCTGGATTTGCGGTCAGGCTACTGGCAGGTTCCGATGGCAGAGGCCGATCGCCCGAAAACTGCCTTTGTTAGACCAGACGGCTTCTATGAATTCACCGTCATGCCTTTCGGACTTCGCAACACACCTGATAAGTTCGAAAGAATGATGGATAATGTTCGGCGGATAATGGAAAATCTGTCTTTGCTATCTTAACGACATTGTGATGTTCGCCGCTGATTTCGCAACGCACCTGCTCCGCCTCCAGAACGTACTCACTTCCTTGACCAATGCCGGGTTGCAACTTAACCTGAAGAACTGTCAATTTTCTGTTCGTCAGCTCACAATTTTAGGCCATGTCGTGTCAAAGGAGGGCATTCGCCCAGATCCCGAGAAGCTACGTGCTGTTAATGCGTTCCCAAAACCTAGCACTATCAAAGAGCTACGCAGTTTCATCGGCCTCTGTTCTTACTTCCGGCGATTCGTTCGAAACTTTGCGTCAATTATATCGCCTCTCACGCAGCTCCTTGATGGCTCTAGAGATCTCTCATCATGGTCTCCAGAGTGTGACGACGCCTTCACAACCTTGCGCTGTCTTCTCACGACGCCACCCATTCTTCGCCATTTTGACCCTCAAGCGCCAACCGAAATTCATACCGACGCAAGTGGTGTAAGCCTTGGCGCTGTGTTGGCACAACGTCAACCTGGCCACACAGAATACGCCATCGCATACGCGAGTCGCATGGCAACTAAGGCGGAGACCAATTACATCGTAACAGAAAAGGAGTGGCCATTGTCTGGGCGCTTGTTAAGTTTCACCCATATTTATATGCCCGACCTTTTGACGTAGTGACCGACCACCACGCACTACGTTGGCTGTCGACGCTAAAAGACCCATCAGGCCGCCCTGCCCGCTGGGCATTGCGAATTCAAGAATATGACATCCACGTGGTTTACCGTTCCGGGTGAAAGCACTCCGACGCTGACGCGCTATCCCGATCACCGCTTCCCCCGAAGGCTAGTCATGACTCCTCCTGCGAGTGCACATTGTCATCTCTTGACTTTGACACTATCGCTGCTGCACAGCGTGATGATCCCTGGATTGCATCTCTGTTCGACCTTCTCTCGGATACGTCGAAAGTTCCAGCGTCACGAACGCTTCGGCGCCAAGTTCCTCATTTTGCGATTCGAGACCAGCTACTGTATCGGCGCAACTATGCCCCAGAGAGACGCACATGGTTACTCGCCATTCCGCGAACCTTGCGGTCAGAGATCTGCTCCTCGTTTCACGTCGACCCTCAGTGTGGCCCCGCGGTAGTCTTCAAGACCTACGAAAGACTTCGACACCGCTATTACTGGGGGGAATGTACAATTTCGTTCGCAACTTCGTCCGCTCTTGTCATGAGTGCCAACGCCGCAAAGCGCCACCACACAACTCCGCCGGTGAACTCCAGCCTTTAAAATGCCCATCCCGACCCTTTGATCGCGTGGGCGTAGATCTCTACGGGCCACTTCCGTTGATTCCTACTGGCAACAGGTGGATAATCGTTGCGGTAGACCACTTAACACGTTATGCGGAGACTGCTGCTCTATCAAATGCTACAGCGCAGGAGGTCGCCAATTTTATACTACGCCATTTTCTCCTTCGTCATGGACGTCCACGTGAACTTTTAAGCGACAGAGGATGCGCCTTCTTATCTCGAACACTGCTTGCTCGAACAATTGCTTGCTCGAACAACTGTCATCGAACAACTGCTTGCTGCATGCGCTGTTCATTGTAAATGCACTACATATCACCCACAGACTAACGGTACCACGGAACGCTTCAACCGAACTCTTGATGACATGCTCGCCATGTACGTCTCACCTGATCACTCTAATCGGGACCTAGTTGTTCCGTTTGTCACCTACGCCTACAGCACCGCGACGCAATCCACTACCGGATTCTCACCCCTTTACCTTCTTTACGGCCGTCATCCTTCGCACACAATCGACGCCATTCTGGCCTACCTGCCGGACCCTTCCGAATGCCTGCCGATCTCGGAAGCAGCCAGACACGACGAAGAATGTCGCCAGCTGGCCCGCCGATTCCCCTCGGACGACCAGAACCGTCAAAAGCCGTTCACAACACCCAGAAGTCGACTCCCACTTTTCTCCCGGACGCCTTCGTCTGGTTGTTAGTGCCACACCGCACGCCTGGGCTCACTTCAAAACTCCTTCCGAAGTACGACGGGCCATACCGCGTTCTCGAGAGAACATAACCCGTTAATTACCTGGTTGACCCGCTCACGCCACCGTCCGACATGCGACGTCGGAACCGCGAAGTCGTTCACGTTCAGCGTCTCAAGCCGTATCACCATTATATCGTCCTTCCGGACAACTAAGTCGCCAGGATGGCTCCTTTATTTCCGCGGGGCCCTTGTAAGGAAGATGACGAACGTCGGCGCAGAGTCAGCAGCATCGGCAGCATCAAGCGCACAGCAGAAGCTCGAGCGAGAGGACTGTGCTCGGTGCATCCTACGACTGGCTGCCGCTACGAACCTGAATAAATCTTTCATATTTAAAACAGCGCCAAAAAGCACGGACAAGAGAGAACGCAGGACGAGAGCTGACTGCCAACAACACCTTTAGTGAAGCCTGCGCAAATATATTTGCAACAGGCAGAAAGAGCACAAAAAAGGTAAAATGGAATGCGAGTCATCGTCAGTCAACTCCTGCTGCGCATGCATCAAAAACACTAAAAAATACAAATTTAACAATACACATGGTGGGCACAGGCCAAAGTGAGGAACTCCTGAGGAACTTAAGTTCCCTAACACAGAGAGCTATAGATGGGGCACTCACATAGGTGGCTCCTAACAGACACATTGAAAAGGCCTCAAAGATTTCCCTGCCCATCTGATTGCTATACCTTCTCAACACACGTTTGTCATCCAGGAGTGGTGAACAGCCACACTTTGCACAATGAACAGCCAGATTACTGCCAGTCTTAATCTTGACAGAGTACGCATGCTTACGCAAACGATCATTAATACAACGTCCCGTTTGCTCTATGCAAGTGCAGCCACAAGAGGTGGGAATGGAATACACTACATTGGTATTGCATTCTACAGGCTTGGCGACATGTCGCTTATTGCACAGTCCAGGTGTTCTCCGGCTCTCGTTGACTTTTTTGCACAACCTTCCCAACTTCTTAGGCGCGGTAAACACCACCTTTACACCAGCCCGGCCTGCGGCTTTCTTGATGCGATGGGACACACCATGTATATACGGGATCGCAACAGTCTTGGTTAAGTCCTCAACCACTTCGCGCTGTTTTTTGGGGGAACGAACCTCTTGCAATAAAACTTCCGTCTAGGATGACAGCAGTTGTGCGGGGTAGCCACTGCCGCTGGACTTGATTGGAGAAGCTGCTGGACATCAAGTGAGGGCAAGAGTGAACGACAGCATTTCTAAGGGCCCCTAGGGCGATGGAGCGCTTCACCACTTTTGAATGATTGGATGTGTAGGGGAGGAGGTGCCTTTTGCAACGCGGGCCATACATTCAACAAGTATGCCCCTCCTGGAGGTGTAGTGCAAGGTCAAGGATGCGGATTTGGCCGTTTTCAGGCAATTTCCTTGTGAACGTCAAACCTCTATAACTGCTCCTGAATGTTTCAAAAACTTGGTCGAACAGGGCTGTGGCTTCAGGGAGGGCAGAAAGGATCACAGAAAATCATCAGCATAGTGAAACACTTTCACAGGACCTGTTTTCCTGAGTTGCTCCTGGAGAGACTATCATAGTGCGCCAACAATAAATCACTCATTATGGGCGCAATGCGAGAACCTATGCATATCCCGTTCTTTTGCATATAGAACTCTTCATTATGCACAACAACGGTAGATCTTAGGTAAACCTGCAGCAGGTCCAGGAAATTGGCGACGTTGGTGCCAACTGCATTCTGGAACCGTACTTCGCCTATAATTTCTATGCCTTCTTGCACAACGGCCAAGAGGTCAACTTGTGGTAGGAAATAATATAAGTCATTGATGTCTACCCAGAATGTCTGTGCTCAGTTTGGTGCTTAACCCCTTCAAGAACTGGTCTACCTCTGTAGAGTTGCCTACTAGAAACGGGTCATTTATCGGAAGTAGCCCGAGACCTTCGAGAAGGTAGGACCCGAGGCACTTCTGCCAAGTGCCCAGCTCTGAAACAATGAAGCCGAAGGGGTTGCCAATCCTGTGAGTTTTAACAGTAATAAAGGCGGAAAGGCACATTTCCTTGGAGTGCTTCATTTCACCAGACAACTTTTCTAAGACCGACTTCCTCACTCCTGCCTACGGCGAACTTCTTTGTCTGGGAAGGGTTGAACCCATCTGCAACTTTGAAATTTTCTTCGAGTGCGGGTTCTGCGGAAAGGTGAAATTGCTGAGAGTGGCATACAACAAAGCCGCCTTCTTTGTCTGACACTAGCAACTGGAAGTCACCATTCCACAGCAATTCGACGATGCTTGATACCTTAGGTCGACAGGGACCGGAGGTTCCCAGTAGAAGTGCTTCAACACACTCCAGAACTACCCTTTCGCAGTCGGAGGAAGCAGCTCTACTCGCAGTGGTTCTAACAAGGGACACCGCCTCGACTTTGTCAACCTTGGCCGTGTTTTTTGGCGCTGTTTTACATATGAATGATCCGTACCAACTAGCTCGCACCAAAACCCTTCCGAGTCATCAATAAATCTCCTTTATAATATCTTGTTTAGAAACTTTGCTATCTTTCTCGATTCTAGTTCCTTTGACAGCGAAACAAAAACTGT